>NW_027052325.1:0-42677 GCF_036321145.2 Pelmatolapia mariae | reverse complement strand
CACCAGAGAAACCATCTGGGTTGAATATGCAAATTTGAGGCAATTTCTATTCCAAATTTACTTTACAATTTGACCCAATTACTGGTCCCGAATTAATTTGCCCAACCCTATTTTCAATTCACCCTGGTCTGTCCAAATTCGTATAACCCTAACCTTCTATCCCAACCCGGGTCCTTTTCCTAACCCTAACCACCTTCCCCTTTTCCCCTTTTCCCCTTCCTTCCTATCCCCTTCCACTACCTTTCCCTAACCCCAACCCCTTCCCCTTCCCTAACCCTAACCTCTCCCATGATCCTTTTCCCTAATCCTAACCTTTCCCCTTCCCCTAATACCCCAAATTGGGTCTATACCTAACCCTAAGTTCATTTGTTAAAATAAATAAATTCATAACGTACAAATATTAAAAAAGATTAATTTCATATATACGGCTTCACCTAATAACAAGTGAATTCATTATTGTAATGGGAAGGACTAAATAGTAATTTATACACTTAAATATTAAATAAGTACTTACACCAAATAAATAAATAAATAAATAAATAACTATCATAAAAACAATTTTTTTTCAATTCATGTTTTATAATTTATGGTAGTACAAACAGATGAACACATACAGGGTAAAACCTAATTTTTTGGAGAAACAGGGACGTGCAAAAAAGCATTAGTACATTGGACAATATAAAAGCCATTGCAGACCAGAGGTTATAAAAGGGGTGTAGCCAGGAGCGAGAGCTCATTCTGCTCTCGACAGCCGAACAGTGCACATCTCCAGCAGCCAGCCATTGTTTTGAGCGCTTGGATTTTGGTTTGTTTTATTTTCTTTCGTGCCTCACAGGCCTGAGGAAGACCTTTTAAGGTCGAAACGTTGCCTGAGGCACGTTTGATTTTTTTCAACCGGAAAACACGGTTTTTTGTTTTTAGGGATTTTTAAGCCCCTGTGCTCTCTTTTAGTTGTTTGCAGAATTTTTATTTTTGTTTACACCAAACAACCGAACACACGGTTTTTCTTTTAAGGGAGTTTTAAGCCTTCGGCTCTCTTTTAGTTGTTTGGGACCGAATTTACGGTATTTTATTTTAAGGGATTTTTAAGCCTTTGGGCTCTCTTTTAGTTGTTTGCAACCGAACTTACGGTGTTTTATTTTAAGGGATTTTTAAGCCTTTGGGCTCTCTTTTAGTTGTTTAAAAACAATTTTGTTTTATTTCATTTATATTTAAAATAAATAATTAAAACCCACTCGTCATGGCGGACGAGTGGCAAGTAGTCCGCTACGGAAGACGACGCCAGCGTCTCTTCCTTGAGAACCCTGACAGGGATCGGGGGTTCTCCCGTGGGATGGCCCGTGCACCTTCCTTCTACCCTCGTAGGAGGAATCAATTCCCCTACCCTAGCCGGCCAGCGCCTCCCATAGGGAACTTCCGGTACAGGAACACCCAGCCCCGCTCTTTTGCGGATGTGGTACGCCAAGCTTACCCAAGACCTCCCCGAAGAGGTCCTTCTCCACGGGGTTTAGGCAATGAGGTCCGGCGGCAACCAGCTGACCCTCAGTTTGGGAGACTGGTTCGAAAAATGCATGGGGTGATCAAAATGGTTCACCACTTGCAGAATGTGGCTCTGAAGCCTGGACAGACTACAGAGCCGAGAATGATTTCCAGAATGGTGGAGGTTCTATCTGGAATGATTAAACCAGCCGCTCCAACTGAGCACACTTTGAGCCTGATTCAGGCCAATGCGAAGAACTGGGGGTATACCACTTGCCAGATTTCTTATGGAGCACTATGAAGCTGGTCTTGCGGATCTTCTGGAAGAGTTGTCCACCCTTCTGGTTCCTGATTGGAAACCCGCATTTGAAGTAGCAGTGCGTTGGGCGACACGGAACCTGTCGCGTATCACCCAGACTGTTCTTGAGCATGCTGAGGCCCTGATCACGACCATTGCTGAGGAGGGACAGCAAGGACAGCCTCAGGTCCCCCAGCAAACGGAAACCCTGCCTCAGCCCGAGGTTCCACAAGCCCGTGGAACTTCCACGGCTACTATGACCACTCCTAGGGTTTCAACTGCTACTTCAACTGAACGCAGAGATTCGGGTAGACAGCAAGGTCCCCGACAGAGACCCAGGGTCATGGTTTCGGCTGGAACCATGACTGATTCCAGGGTTCAGGATGAGGATTGGCCTCTGGTTGGAAGTCACGCAGACCTCCGAAAGAGCGTCGGAGAGTCAGACAACGTCGTGACCAAGAAGCCTTCCTGGAAGTTATCGCTGAAAACACAGAGGACCAGGAGGAGTCTGAGGCGCCAGTTTATCGTTCAGAGCACCCCGAACTGGAGGCTCTGTTTGATGAAATGCAGAGAGAGGAGGAAGCGGCGGAAGCAGCGGCGGCTGCCCTGCACTCTTCTGCACAAAGTGACGACCTAGAGCAAGCCGACATACAGATGTCACCTGTGTCGCAGGTATCTCAGGTTGAGGTCCACCAAGAGGAAGACTCCGCACACAGTGATGACCTGTTTGAAGACTCCTTCGATCACTTCACTTCTCCAGAACCGCCGAGGTTTAGGGTGAAGCACCATCCAAACACTCAGCGGAAGCTCACAGATTGGTCGTTGGAGGTTGAGAAAAAGTGGCTCATTATGGGCGATTCGAATGTTTGTCGGTTTCCAGACTTCCTCAACCGCAACCTGCAGGTGGATAGTTTTCCAGGTGCTCATTTTCGACACGCACAGGCATTATGGAAAAAACTACACCACCTCCAGATTTAGTGTGGAAAAGATCATTTTGTCTTTTGGCATTAACAGTAGGGCGAATAAGTCTAAGGAAACCACAGTTAAGAATCTGCAGGGGGCACTTCGTTCTGCAAAGAGGAAGTTCCCCTATGCAGAGATATGGGTACCACTGATCAACTTTTCGCCAAACCTCCCATCAGAGGAAAAGGAAAACCTCCAAACCTTGAATGAGCATCTGATCAGAAACATGCCCTACATCCCCCTCTTACCAGAGGAGGATTTTGAGACCGAGCTGGACGATGTACACTGGACCAGTGACACAGCAAGGGCAATGTTTGAACATTGGATGGCGACGCTAAACTCTGCTGCCCCTTGAGCCTGGAACGAGAGGGGGCGGAAGGCTCGCAGTCCGTTCAGGCTCAGGAAGTAGTGGTTTTAGCCAAGAATTTTAAACTTACTGATTCACAGCGTAGGTTGCTTAGTAAGGGATTAACATATGTCCCAACACCTCGACATAGGCAAGGATGGCAGGGATCAATTTCAGCTAGATATGCAAAATTATCATAGGAAGATCAAATTGGCAACATATTACCGGAACTCTAAAAAGCGAGACAAACTTCCTTTTATTGGCCCTTCCATTTGGGAACCCCCATCAAATTTGATACCACCCCAGTCCAAAATTTAATTCGTACGGATGTAGACAGTTTTAAAAACCATTATAAATCTCAGAATGAGAAACCCAACATTTCATGGCAGGAAGTAAAAGCGCTACGAGAGCTAATTAAAACCAAACATATTGTAATCAAGCCAGCTGACAAAGGATCAGCTGTTGTCATAATGAGTAGGGAACAATATATGTTTGAGGTTGAAAGGCAGCTCAACGACCCAGTATACTATAAAAAATTGGAAAAACCTATGTACATGGACACAGTTTCCTATTGTAATTGACATATTGGACACATTAAAAAAGAAGAAATTCATAAATGCAAAGCAAAGACAATATTTAATTGGCAATTTTGAGCCCAGGGAGAGGAGGTTTTATATTTTACCCAAAATTGATAAAGAGCCGCATAAGTGGACAGTTCCATTTGAAATACCTCCCGGCAGACCGATAGTGTCGGACTGTGGGAGTGAGACATATTTTATAGCCGAATATTTAGATTTTTATCTTAATCCTTTGTCCATTATGCATCCTGCCTATGTCAAGGATACTTATCATTTTATTGAGATTGTTAAAGGTTTAACCCTCACAGCTGATTCCGCATTCTTTAGCATGGATGTAGATAACCTGTACACCAACATTCCTATTGAAGCCGGAATCAACTGTGTTAGGAAGGTGTTTGAGCGGAATCCGGACCCCAAACGACCAGATCAGGAACTTTTAAAATTGCTAGAAATTAGCCTAACTCGTAATGATTTTGTTTTTGATGAGAAGTACTACCTCCAGGTGAAAGGCACGGCAATGGGCAAAAGGTTTGCACCGGCCTATGCCAACATCTTTATGGCCAATTGGGAGCAAGAAGTTCTAGCCAAATGTGAGACGAAACCAAAATGTTATCTCAGATATTTGGATGACATTTGGGGTGTCTGGACGGAATCACGTGAGGAATTTGATAACTTTGTGCAAATCCTCAACACACACGATCCATCCATTACATTAAAAAAGGAATTTGATGAAAATTCAATTGATTTCCTAGATACCACGGTGTTTAAAGGACCGGATTTCGTAAAAACACATAAATTGGACATTAAGGTGCATTTTAAAACAACTGATACGCACGCCTTACTCCACAAGAAAAGTTTCCATCCAACACACTGTTTCAGAGGAATTGTAAAAGCACAGCTTCTACGGTTTGATCGGATTTGCACAAGAAGAGTGGAGTTTTTTGGAAGCAGTGAAGACACTTTTTAGGGCCTTGAGGAAGAGAGGTTATCCCAGGTCCTTCCTGAGGGACTGCTTCAAACCTTTAGGGAATCGAAGGCGTTGGATGATCGGAATATCATTCCACTAATTACATCGTATTCGAGCACTTCCAAGGTTCTGAATGGGAAGTTTAAGACTAATTTTGATACGGTTCCGGATGTCCAACAATTTCTTCCGTCATCTAAGGTTATCTCAGCCTACAGACGGAATAGGAACTTGCGGGATTATTTGGTTAAAGCCAGGTTACCATCTCTAACCATGCGGAAACCACAGCTATTGGAATCCCAATTTTGTTAGACTCAAGTTTGTTAAGAGTGCGGATAAAAAAGTGTTTCGAGTAGAGCAAGGGTTCAGCACCAACTCCAAAAACTGTATATATGTTATCTTTTGTTCAAAGTGTGGTGTTCAGTATGTTGGAGAAACCAAGAACACATTGTCCACACGTATGATGCAACATCGATACAATGTGAAGAACAAGAAGTCAACAGAAACTCTTTTGGGTTCAACATTTTTTAATTCATGGCGAAGAAGCGATGAGAATGGCTGGCCTGCAACGAAATGTAAACTGGACGGATTGGGAACGTAAAAAGAAAGAAAAGTACTGGATTTTTTTATTAGGCACCAGAGAACCATCTGGGTTGAATATGCAAATTTGAGGCAATTTCTATTCCAAATTTACTTTACAATTTGACCCAATTACTGGTCCCGAATTATTTGCCCAACCCTATTTTCAATTCACCCTGGTCTGTCCAAATTCGTATAACCCTAACCTTCTATCCCCAACCCGGGTCCTTTTCCTAACCCTAACCACCTTCCCCTTTTCCCCTTTTCCCCTTCCTTCCTATCCCCTTCCACTACCTTTCCCTAACCCCAACCCCTTCCCCTTCCCTAACCCTAACCTCTCCCATGATCCTTTTCCCTAATCCTAACCTTTCCCCTTCCCCTAATACCCCAAATTGGGTCTATACCTAACCCTAAGTTCATTTGTTAAAATAAATAAATTCATAACGTACAAATATTAAAAAAGATTAATTTCATATATACGGCTTCACCTAATAACAAGTGAATTCATTATTGTAATGGGAAGGACTAAATAGTAATTTATACACTTAAATATTAAATAAGTACTTACACCAAATAAATAAATAAATAAATAAATAACTATCATAAAAACAATTTTTTTTCAATTCATGTTTTATAATTTATGGTAGTACAAACAGATGAACACATACAGGGTAAAACCTAATTTTTTGGAGAAACAGGGACGTGCAAAAAAGCATTAGTACATTGGACAATATAAAAGCCATTGCAGACCAGAGGTTATAAAAGGGGTGTAGCCAGGAGCGAGAGCTCATTCTGCTCTCGACAGCCGAACAGTGCACATCTCCAGCAGCCAGCCATTGTTTTGAGCGCTTGGATTTTGGTTTGTTTTATTTTCTTTCGTGCCTCACAGGCCTGAGGAAGACCTTTTAAGGTCGAAACGTTGCCTGAGGCACGTTTGATTTTTTCAACCGGAAAACACGGTTTTTTGTTTTTAGGGATTTTTTAAGCCCCTGTGCTCTCTTTTAGTTGTTTGCAGAATTTTTATTTTTGTTTACACCAAACAACCGAACACACGGTTTTTCTTTTAAGGGAGTTTTAAGCCTTCGGGCTCTCTTTTAGTTGTTTGGGACCGAATTTACGGTATTTTATTTTAAGGGATTTTTAAGCCTTTGGGCTCTCTTTTAGTTGTTTGCAACCGAACTTACGGTGTTTTATTTTAAGGGATTTTTAAGCCTTTGGGCTCTCTTTTAGTTGTTTAAAAACAATTTTGTTTTATTTCATTTATATTTAAAATAAATAATTAAAACCCACTCGTCATGGCGGACGAGTGGCAAGTAGTCCGCTACGGAAGACGACGCCAGCGTCTCTTCCTTGAGAACCCTGACAGGGATCGGGGGTTCTCCCGTGGGATGGCCCGTGCACCTTCCTTCTACCCTCGTAGGAGGAATCAATTCCCCTACCCTAGCCGGCCAGCGCCTCCCATAGGGAACTTCCGGTACAGGAACACCCAGCCCCGCTCTTTTGCGGATGTGGTACGCCAAGCTTACCCAAGACCTCCCCGAAGAGGTCCTTCTCCACGGGGTTTAGGCAATGAGGTCCGGCGGCAACCAGCTGACCCTCAGTTTGGGAGACTGGTTCGAAAAATGCATGGGGTGATCAAAATGGTTCACCACTTGCAGAATGTGGCTCTGAAGCCTGGACAGACTACAGAGCCGAGAATGATTTCCAGAATGGTGGAGGTTCTATCTGGAATGATTAAACCAGCCGCTCCAACTGAGCACACTTTGAGCCTGATTCAGGCCAATGCGAAGAACTGGGGGTATACCACTTGCCAGATTCTTATGGAGCACTATGAAGCTGGTCTTGCGGATCTTCTGGAAGAGTTGTCCACCCTTCTGGTTCCTGATTGGAAACCCGCATTTGAAGTAGCAGTGCGTTGGGCGACACGGAACCTGTCGCGTATCACCCAGACTGTTCTTGAGCATGCTGAGGCCCTGATCACGACCATTGCTGAGGAGGGACAGCAAGGACAGCCTCAGGTCCCCCCAGCAAACGGAAACCCTGCCTCAGCCCGAGGTTCCACAAGCCCGTGGAACTTCCCACGGCTACTATGACCACTCCTAGGGTTTCAACTGCTACTTCAACTGAACGCAGAGATTCGGGTAGACAGCAAGGTCCCCGACAGAGACCCAGGGTCATGGTTTCGGCTGGAACCATGACTGATTCCAGGGTTCAGGATGAGGATTGGGCCTCTGGTTGGAAGTCACGCAGAACCTCCGAAAGAGCGTCGGAGAGTCAGACAACGTCGTGACCAAGAAGCCTTCCTGGAAGTTATCGCTGAAAACACAGAGGACCAGGAGGAGTCTGAGGCGCCAGTTTATCGTTCAGAGCACCCCGAACTGGAGGCTCTTGTTTGATGAAATGCAGAGAGAGGAGGAAGCGGCGGAAGCAGCGGCGGCTGCCCTGCACTCTTCTGCACAAAGTGACGACCTAGAGCAAGCCGACATACAGATGTCACCTGTGTCGCAGGTATCTCAGGTTGAGGTCCACCAAGAGGAAGACTCCGCACACAGTGATGACCTGTTTGAAGACTCCTTCGATCACTTCACTTCTCCAGAACCGCCGAGGTTTAGGGTGAAGCACCATCCAAACACTCAGCGGAAGCTCACAGATTGGTCGTTGGAGGTTGAGAAAAAGTGGCTCATTATGGGCGATTCGAATGTTTGTCGGTTTCCAGACTTCCTCAACCGCAACCTGCAGGTGGATAGTTTTCCAGGTGCTCATTTTCGACACGCACAGGCATTAATGGAAAAAACTACACCACCTCCAGATTTAGTGGTGGAAAAGATCATTTTGTCTTTTGGCATTAACAGTAGGGCGAATAAGTCTAAGGAAACCACAGTTAAGAATCTGCAGGGGGCACTTCGTTCTGCAAAGAGGAAGTTCCCCTATGCAGAGATATGGGTACCACTGATCAACTTTTCGCCAAACCTCCCATCAGAGGAAAAGGAAAACCTCCAAACCTTGAATGAGCATCTGATCAGAAACATGCCCTACATCCCCCTCTTACCAGAGGAGGATTTTGAGACCGAGCTGGACGATGTACACTGGACCAGTGACACAGCAAGGGCAATGTTTGAACATTGGATGGCGACGCTAAACTCTGCTGCCCCTTGAGCCTGGAACGAGAGGGGGCGGAAGGCTCGCAGTCCGTTCAGGCTCAGGAAGTAGTGGTTTTAGCCAAGAATTTTAAACTTACTGATTCACAGCGTAGGTTGCTTAGTAAGGGATTAACATATGTCCCAACCCTCGACATAGGCAAGGATGGCAGGGATCAATTTCAGCTAGATATGCAAAATTATCATAGGAAGATCAAATTGGCAACATATTACCGGAACTCTAAAAAGCGAGACAAACTTCCTTTTATTGGCCCTTCCATTTGGGAACCCCCATCAAATTTGATACCACCCCCAGTCCAAAATTTAATTCGTACGGATGTAGACAGTTTTTAAAACCATTATAAATCTCAGAATGAGAAACCCAACATTTCATGGCAGGAAGTAAAAGCGCTACGAGAGCTAATTAAAACCAAACATATTGTAATCAAGCCAGCTGACAAAGGATCAGCTGTTGTCATAATGAGTAGGGAACAATATATGTTTGAGGTTGAAAGGCAGCTCAACGACCCAGTATACTATAAAAAATTGGAAAAACCTATGTACATGGACACAGTTCCTATTGTAATTGACATATTGGACACATTAAAAAAGAAGAAATTCATAAATGCAAAGCAAAGACAATATTTAATTGGCAATTTTGAGCCCAGGGAGAGGAGGTTTTATATTTTACCCAAAATTGATAAAGAGCCGCATAAGTGGACAGTTCCATTTGAAATACCTCCCGGCAGACCGATAGTGTCGGACTGTGGAGTGAGACATATTTTATAGCCGAATATTTAGATTTTTATCTTAATCCTTTGTCCATTATGCATCCTGCCTATGTCAAGGATACTTATCATTTTATTGAGATTGTTAAAGGTTTAACCCTCACAGCTGATTCCGCATTCTTTAGCATGGATGTAGATAACCTGTACACCAACATTCCTATTGAAGCCGGAATCAACTGTGTTAGGAAGGTGTTTGAGCGGAATCCGGACCCCAAACGACCAGATCAGGAACTTTTAAAATTGCTAGAAATTAGCCTAACTCGTAATGATTTTGTTTTTGATGAGAAGTACTACCTCCAGGTGAAAGGCACGGCAATGGGCAAAAGGTTTGCACCGGCCTATGCCAACATCTTTATGGCCAATTGGGAGCAAGAAGTTCTAGCCAAATGTGAGACGAAACCAAAATGTTATCTCAGATATTTGGATGACATTTGGGGTGTCTGGACGGAATCACGTGAGGAATTTGATAACTTTGTGCAAATCCTCAACACACACGATCCATCCATTACATTAAAAAAGGAATTTGATGAAAATTCAATTGATTTCCTAGATACCACGGTGTTTAAAGGACCGGATTTCGTAAAAACACATAAATTGGACATTAAGGTGCATTTTAAAACAACTGATACGCACGCCTTACTCCACAAGAAAAGTTTCCATCCAACACACTGTTTTCAGAGGAATTGTAAAAGCACAGCTTCTACGGTTTGATCGGATTTGCACAAGAAGAGTGGAGTTTTTGGAAGCAGTGAAGACACTTTTTAGGGCCTTGAGGAAGAGAGGTTATCCCAGGTCCTTCCTGAGGGGACTGCTTCAAAACCTTTAGGGAATCGAAGGCGTTGGATGATCGGAATATCATTCCACTAATTACATCGTATTCGAGCACTTCCAAGGTTCTGAATGGGAAGTTTAAGACTAATTTTGATACGGTTCCGGATGTCCAACAATTTCTTCCGTCATCTAAGGTTATCTCAGCCTACAGACGGAATAGGAACTTGCGGGATTATTTGGTTAAAGCCAGGTTACCATCTCTAACCATGCGGAAACCACAGCTATTGGAATCCCAATTTGTTAGACTCAAGTTTGTTAAGAGTGCGGATAAAAAAGTGTTTCGAGTAGAGCAAGGGTTCAGCACCAACTCCAAAAACTGTATATATGTTATCTTTTGTTCAAAGTGTGGTGTTCAGTATGTTGGAGAAACCAAGAACACATTGTCCACACGTATGATGCAACATCGATACAATGTGAAGAACAAGAAGTCAACAGAAACTCTTTTGGTTCAACATTTTTTAATTCATGGCGAAGAAGCGATGAGAATGGCTGGCCTGCAACGAAATGTAAACTGGACGGATTGGGAACGTAAAAAGAAAGAAAAGTACTGGATTTTTTTATTAGGCACCAGAGAACCATCTGGGTTGAATATGCAAATTTGAGGCAATTTCTATTCCAAATTTACTTTACAATTTGACCCAATTACTGGTCCCGAATTAATTTGCCCAACCCTATTTTCAATTCACCCTGGTCTGTCCAAATTCGTATAACCCTAACCTTCTATCCCCAACCCGGGTCCTTTTCCTAACCCTAACCACCTTCCCCTTTTCCCCTTTTCCCCTTCCTTCCTATCCCCTTCCACTACCTTTCCCTAACCCCAACCCCTTCCCCTTCCCTAACCCTAACCTCTCCCATGATCCTTTTCCCTAATCCTAACCTTTCCCCTTCCCCTAATACCCCAAATTGGGTCTATACCTAACCCTAAGTTCATTTGTTAAAATAAATAAATTCATAACGTACAAATATTAAAAAAGATTAATTTCATATATACGGCTTCACCTAATAACAAGTGAATTCATTATTGTAATGGGAAGGACTAAATAGTAATTTATACACTTAAATATTAAATAAGTACTTACACCAAATAAATAAATAAATAAATAAATAACTATCATAAAAACAATTTTTTTTCAATTCATGTTTTATAATTTATGGTAGTACAAACAGATGAACACATACAGGGTAAAACCTAATTTTTTTGGAGAAACAGGGACGTGCAAAAAAGCATTAGTACATTGGACAATATAAAAGCCATTGCAGACCAGAGGTTATAAAAGGGGTGTAGCCAGGAGCGAGAGCTCATTCTGCTCTCGACAGCCGAACAGTGCACATCTCCAGCAGCCAGCCATTGTTTTGAGCGCTTGGATTTTGGTTTGTTTTATTTTCTTTCGTGCCTCACAGGCCTGAGGAGACCTTTTAAGGTCGAAACGTTGCCTGAGGCACGTTTGATTTTTTTCAACCGGAAAACACGGTTTTTTGTTTTTAGGGATTTTAAGCCCCTGTGCTCTCTTTTAGTTGTTTGCAGAATTTTTATTTTGTTTACACCAAACAACCGAACACACGGTTTTTCTTTTAAGGGAGTTTTAAGCCTTCGGGCTCTCTTTTAGTTGTTTTGGGACCGAATTTACGGTATTTTATTTTAAGGGATTTTTAAGCCTTTGGGCTCTCTTTTAGTTGTTTGCAACCGAACTTACGGTGTTTTATTTTAAGGGATTTTTAAGCCTTTGGGCTCTCTTTTAGTTGTTTAAAAACAATTTTGTTTTATTTCATTTATATTTAAAATAAATAATTAAAACCCACTCGTCATGGCGGACGAGTGGCAAGTAGTCCGCTACGGAAGACGACGCCAGCGTCTCTTCCTTGAGAACCCTGACAGGGATCGGGGGTTCTCCCGTGGGATGGCCCGTGCACCTTCCTTCTACCCTCGTAGGAGGAAATCAATTCCCCTACCCTAGCCGGCCAGCGCCTCCCATAGGGAACTTCCGGTACAGGAACACCCAGCCCCGCTCTTTTGCGGATGTGGTACGCCAAGCTTACCCAAGACCTCCCCGAAGAGGTCCTTCTCCACGGGGTTTAGGCAATGAGGTCCGGCGGCAACCAGCTGACCCTCAGTTTGGGAGACTGGTTCGAAAAATGCATGGGGTGATCAAAATGGTTCACCACTTGCAGAATGTGGCTCTGAAGCCTGGACAGACTACAGAGCCGAGAATGATTTCCAGAATGTGGAGGTTCTATCTGGAATGATTAAACCAGCCGCTCCAACTGAGCACACTTTGAGCCTGATTCAGGCCAATGCGAAGAACTGGGGGTATACCACTTGCCAGATTCTTATGGAGCACTATGAAGCTGGTCTTGCGGATCTTCTGGAAGAGTTGTCCACCCTTCTGGTTCCTGATTGGAAACCCGCATTTGAAGTAGCAGTGCGTTGGGCGACACGGAACCTGTCGCGTATCACCCAGACTGTTCTTGAGCATGCTGAGGCCCTGATCACGACCATTGCTGAGGAGGGACAGCAAGGACAGCCTCAGGTCCCCCAGCAAACGGAAACCCTGCCTCAGCCCGAGGTTCCACAAGCCCCGTGGAACTTCCACGGCTACTATGACCACTCCTAGGGTTTCAACTGCTACTTCAACTGAACGCAGAGATTCGGGTAGACAGCAAGGTCCCCGACAGAGACCCAGGGTCATGGTTTCGGCTGGAACCATGACTGATTCCAGGGTTCAGGATGAGGATTGGCCTCTGGTTGGAAGTCACGCAGAACCTCCGAAAGAGCGTCGGAGAGTCAGACAACGTCGTGACCAAGAAGCCTTCCTGGAAGTTATCGCTGAAAACACAGAGGACCAGGAGGAGTCTGAGGCGCCAGTTTATCGTTCAGAGCACCCCGAACTGGAGGCTCTGTTTGATGAAATGCAGAGAGAGGAGGAAGCGGCGGAAGCAGCGGCGGCTGCCCTGCACTCTTCTGCACAAAGTGACGACCTAGAGCAAGCCGACATACAGATGTCACCTGTGTCGCAGGTATCTCAGGTTGAGGTCCACCAAGAGGAAGACTCCGCACACAGTGATGACCTGTTTGAAGACTCCTTCGATCACTTCACTTCTCCAGAACCGCCGAGGTTTAGGGTGAAGCACCATCCAAACACTCAGCGGAAGCTCACAGATTGGTCGTTGGAGGTTGAGAAAAAGTGGCTCATTATGGGCGTTTCGAATGTTTGTCGGTTTCCAGACTTCCTCAACCGCAACCTGCAGGTGGATAGTTTTCCAGGTGCTCATTTTCGACACGCACAGGCATTAATGGAAAAAACTACACCACCTCCAGATTTAGTGGTGGAAAAGATCATTTTGTCTTTTGGCATTAACAGTAGGGCGAATAAGTCTAAGGAAACCACAGTTAAGAATCTGCAGGGGGCACTTCGTTCTGCAAAGAGGAAGTTCCCCTATGCAGAGATATGGGTACCACTGATCAACTTTTCGCCAAACCTCCCATCAGAGGAAAAGGAAAACCTCCAAACCTTGAATGAGCATCTGATCAGAAACATGCCCTACATCCCCCTCTTACCAGAGGAGGATTTTGAGACCGAGCTGGACGATGTACACTGGACCAGTGACACAGCAAGGGCAATGTTTGAACATTGGATGGCGACGCTAAACTCTGCTGCCCCTTGAGCCTGGAACGAGAGGGGGCGGAAGGCTCGCAGTCCGTTCAGGCTCAGGAAGTAGTGGTTTTAGCCAAGAATTTTAAACTTACTGATTCACAGCGTAGGTTGCTTAGTAAGGGATTAACATATGTCCCAACCCTCGACATAGGCAAGGATGGCAGGATCATTTCAGCTAGATATGCAAAATTATCATAGGAAGATCAAATTGGCAACATATTACCGGAACTCTAAAAAGCGAGACAAACTTCCTTTTATTGGCCCTTCCATTTGGGAACCCCCATCAAATTTGATACCACCCCCAGTCCAAATTTAATTCGTACGGATGTAGACAGTTTTAAAAACCATTATAAATCTCAGAATGAGAAACCCAACATTTCATGGCAGGAAGTAAAAGCGCTACGAGAGCTAATTAAAACCAAACATATTGTAATCAAGCCAGCTGACAAAGGATCAGCTGTTGTCATAATGAGTAGGGAACAATATATGTTTGAGGTTGAAAGGCAGCTCAACGACCCAGTTATACTATAAAAAATTGAAAAACCTATGTACATGGACACAGTTCCTATTGTAATTGACATATTGGACACATTAAAAAGAAGAAATTCATAAATGCAAAGCAAAGACAATATTTTAATTGGCAATTTTGAGCCCAGGGAGAGGAGGTTTTATATTTTACCCAAAATTGATAAAGAGCCGCATAAGTGGACAGTTTCCATTGAAATACCTCCCGGCAGACCGATAGTGTCGGACTGTGGGAGTGAGACATATTTTATAGCCGAATATTTAGATTTTTATCTTAATCCTTTGTCCATTATGCATCCTGCCTATGTCAAGGATACTTATCATTTTATTGAGATTGTTAAAGGTTTAACCCTCACAGCTGATTCCGCATTCTTTAGCATGGATGTAGATAACCTGTACACCAACATTCCTATTGAAGCCGGAATCAACTGTGTTAGGAAGGTGTTTGAGCGGAATCCGGACCCAAACGACCAGATCAGGAACTTTTAAAATTGCTAGAAATTAGCCTAACTCTAATGATTTGTTTTTGATGAGAAGTACTACCTCCAGGTGAAAGGCACGGCAATGGGCAAAAGGTTTTGCACCGGCCTATGCCAACATCTTTATGGCCAATTGGGAGCAAGAAGTTCTAGCCAAATGTGAGACGAAACCAAAATGTTATCTCAGATATTTGGATGACATTTGGGGTGTCTGGACGGAATCACGTGAGGAATTTGATAACTTTGTGCAAATCCTCAACACACACGATCCATCCATTACATTAAAAAAGGAATTTGATGAAAATTCAATTGATTTCCTAGATACCACGGTGTTTAAAGGACCGGATTTCGTAAAAACACATAAAATTGGACATTAAGGTGCATTTTAAAACAACTGATACGCACGCCTTACTCCACAAGAAAGTTTCCATCCAACACACTGTTTTCAGAGGAATTGTAAAAGCACAGCTCTCTACGGTTTGATCGGATTTGCACAAGAAGAGTGGAGTTTTTGGAAGCAGTGAAGACACTTTTTAGGGCCTTGAGGAAGAGAGGTTATCCCAGGTCCTTCCTGAGGGACTGCTTCAAAACCTTTAGGGAATCGAAGGCGTTGGATGATCGGAATATCATTCCACTAATTACATCGTATTCGAGCACTTCCAAGGTTCTGAATGGGAAGTTTAAGACTAATTTTGATACGGTTCCGGATGTCCAACAATTTCTTCCGTCATCTAAGGTTATCTCAGCCTACAGACGGAATAGGAACTTGCGGGATTATTTGGTTAAAGCCAGGTTACCATCTCTAACCATGCGGAAACCACAGCTATTGGAATCCCAATTTGTTAGACTCAAGTTTGTTAAGAGTGCGGATAAAAAAGTGTTTCGAGTAGAGCAAGGGTTCAGCACCAACTCCAAAAACTGTATATATGTTATCTTTTGTTCAAAGTGTGGTGTTCAGTATGTTGGAGAAACCAAGAACACATTGTCCACACGTATGATGCAACATCGATACAATGTGAAGAACAAGAAGTCAACAGAAACTCTTTTGGTTCAACATTTTTTAATTCATGGCGAAGAAGCGATGAGAATGGCTGGCCTGCAACGAAATGTAAACTGGACGGATTGGGAACGTAAAAAGAAAGAAAAGTACTGGATTTTTTTATTAGGCACCAGAGAACCATCTGGGTTGAATATGCAAATTTGAGGCAATTTCTATTCCAAATTTACTTTACAATTTGACCCAATTACTGGTCCCGAATTAATTTGCCCAACCCTATTTTCAATTCACCCTGGTCTGTCCAAATTCGTATAACCCTAACCTTCTATCCCCAACCCGGGTCCTTTTCCTAACCCTAACCACCTTCCCCTTTTCCCCTTTTCCCCTTCCTTCCTATCCCCTTCCACTACCTTTCCCTAACCCCAACCCCTTCCCCTTCCCTAACCCTAACCTCTCCCATGATCCTTTTCCCTAATCCTAACCTTTCCCCTTCCCCTAATACCCCAAATTGGGTCTATACCTAACCCTAAGTTCATTTGTTAAAATAAATAAATTCATAACGTACAAATATTAAAAAAGATTAATTTCATATATACGGCTTCACCTAATAACAAGTGAATTCATTATTGTAATGGGAAGGACTAAATAGTAATTTATACACTTAAATATTAAATAAGTACTTACACCAAATAAATAAATAAATAAATAAATAACTATCATAAAAACAATTTTTTTTCAATTCATGTTTTATAATTTATGGTAGTACAAACAGATGAACACATACAGGGTAAAACCTAATTTTTTGGAGAAACAGGGACGTGCAAAAAAGCATTAGTACATTGGACAATATAAAAGCCATTGCAGACCAGAGGTTATAAAAGGGGTGTAGCCAGGAGCGAGAGCTCATTCTGCTCTCGACAGCCGAACAGTGCACATCTCCAGCAGCCAGCCATTGTTTTGAGCGCTTGGATTTTGGTTTGTTTTATTTTCTTTCGTGCCTCACAGGCCTGAGGAAGACCTTTTAAGGTCGAAACGTTGCCTGAGGCACGTTTGATTTTTTTCAACCGGAAAACACGGTTTTTTGTTTTTAGGGATTTTTAAGCCCCTGTGCTCTCTTTTAGTTGTTTGCAGAATTTTTATTTTTGTTTACACCAAACAACCGAACACACGGTTTTTCTTTTAAGGGAGTTTTAAGCCTTCGGGCTCTCTTTTAGTTGTTTGGGACCGAATTTACGGTATTTTATTTTAAGGGATTTTTAAGCCTTTGGGCTCTCTTTTAGTTGTTTGCAACCGAACTTACGGTGTTTTATTTTAAGGGATTTTTAAGCCTTTGGGCTCTCTTTTAGTTGTTTAAAAACAATTTTGTTTTATTTCATTTATATTTAAAATAAATAATTAAAACCCACTCGTCATGGCGGACGAGTGGCAAGTAGTCCGCTACGGAAGACGACGCCAGCGTCTCTTCCTTGAGAACCCTGACAGGGATCGGGGGTTCTCCCGTGGGATGGCCCGTGCACCTTCCTTCTACCCTCGTAGGAGGAATCAATTCCCCTACCCTAGCCGGCCAGCGCCTCCCATAGGGAACTTCCGGTACAGGAACACCCAGCCCCGCTCTTTTGCGGATGTGGTACGCCAAGCTTACCCAAGACCTCCCCGAAGAGGTCCTTCTCCACGGGGTTTAGGCAATGAGGTCCGGCGGCAACCAGCTGACCCTCAGTTTGGGAGACTGGTTCGAAAAATGCATGGGGTGATCAAAATGGTTCACCACTTGCAGAATGTGGCTCTGAAGCCTGGACAGACTACAGAGCCGAGAATGATTTCCAGAATGGTGGAGGTTCTATCTGGAATGATTAAACCAGCCGCTCCAACTGAGCACACTTTGAGCCTGATTCAGGCCAATGCGAAGAACTGGGGGTATACCACTTGCCAGATTCTTATGGAGCACTATGAAGCTGGTCTTGCGGATCTTCTGGAAGAGTTGTCCACCCTTCTGGTTCCTGATTGGAAACCCGCATTTGAAGTAGCAGTGCGTTGGGCGACACGGAACCTGTCGCGTATCACCCAGACTGTTCTTGAGCATGCTGAGGCCCTGATCACGACCATTGCTGAGGAGGGACAGCAAGGACAGCCTCAGGTCCCCCAGCAAACGGAAACCCTGCCTCAGCCCGAGGTTCCACAAGCCCGTGGAACTTCCACGGCTACTATGACCACTCCTAGGGTTTCAACTGCTACTTCAACTGAACGCAGAGATTCGGGTAGACAGCAAGGTCCCCGACAGAGACCCAGGGTCATGGTTTCGGCTGGAACCATGACTGATTCCAGGGTTCAGGATGAGGATTGGCCTCTGGTTGGAAGTCACGCAGAACCTCCGAAAGAGCGTCGGAGAGTCAGACAACGTCGTGACCAAGAAGCCTTCCTGGAAGTTATCGCTGAAAACACAGAGGACCAGGAGGAGTCTGAGGCGCCAGTTTATCGTTCAGAGCACCCCGAACTGGAGGCTCTGTTTGATGAAATGCAGAGAGAGGAGGAAGCGGCGGAAGCAGCGGCGGCTGCCCTGCACTCTTCTGCACAAAGTGACGACCTAGAGCAAGCCGACATACAGATGTCACCTGTGTCGCAGGTATCTCAGGTTGAGGTCCACCAAGAGGAAGACTCCGCACACAGTGATGACCTGTTTGAAGACTCCTTCGATCACTTCACTTCTCCAGAACCGCCGAGGTTTAGGGTGAAGCACCATCCAAACACTCAGCGGAAGCTCACAGATTGGTCGTTGGAGGTTGAGAAAAAGTGGCTCATTATGGGCGATTCGAATGTTTGTCGGTTTCCAGACTTCCTCAACCGCAACCTGCAGGTGGATAGTTTTCCAGGTGCTCATTTTCGACACGCACAGGCATTAATGGAAAAAACTACACCACCTCCAGATTTAGTGGTGGAAAAGATCATTTTGTCTTTTGGCATTAACAGTAGGGCGAATAAGTCTAAGGAAACCACAGTTAAGAATCTGCAGGGGGCACTTCGTTCTGCAAAGAGGAAGTTCCCCTATGCAGAGATATGGGTACCACTGATCAACTTTTCGCCAAACCTCCCATCAGAGGAAAAGGAAAACCTCCAAACCTTGAATGAGCATCTGATCAGAAACATGCCCTACATCCCCCTCTTACCAGAGGAGGATTTTGAGACCGAGCTGGACGATGTACACTGGACCAGTGACACAGCAAGGGCAATGTTTGAACATTGGATGGCGACGCTAAACTCTGCTGCCCCTTGAGCCTGGAACGAGAGGGGGCGGAAGGCTCGCAGTCCGTTCAGGCTCAGGAAGTAGTGGTTTTAGCCAAGAATTTTAAACTTACTGATTCACAGCGTAGGTTGCTTAGTAAGGGATTAACATATGTCCCAACCCTCGACATAGGCAAGGATGGCAGGGATCAATTTCAGCTAGATATGCAAAATTATCATAGGAAGATCAAATTGGCAACATATTACCGGAACTCTAAAAAGCGAGACAAACTTCCTTTTATTGGCCCTTCCATTTGGGAACCCCCATCAAATTTGATACCACCCCCAGTCCAAAATTTAATTCGTACGGATGTAGACAGTTTTAAAAACCATTATAAATCTCAGAATGAGAAACCCAACATTTCATGGCAGGAAGTAAAAGCGCTACGAGAGCTAATTAAAACCAAACATATTGTAATCAAGCCAGCTGACAAAGGATCAGCTGTTGTCATAATGAGTAGGGAACAATATATGTTTGAGGTTGAAAGGCAGCTCAACGACCCAGTATACTATAAAAAATTGGAAAAACCTATGTACATGGACACAGTTCCTATTGTAATTGACATATTGGACACATTAAAAAAGAAGAAATTCATAAATGCAAAGCAAAGACAATATTTAATTGGCAATTTTGAGCCCAGGGAGAGGAGGTTTTATATTTTACCCAAAATTGATAAAGAGCCGCATAAGTGGACAGTTCCATTTGAAATACCTCCCGGCAGACCGATAGTGTCGGACTGTGGGAGTGAGACATATTTTATAGCCGAATATTTAGATTTTTATCTTAATCCTTTGTCCATTATGCATCCTGCCTATGTCAAGGATACTTATCATTTTATTGAGATTGTTAAAGGTTTAACCCTCACAGCTGATTCCGCATTCTTTAGCATGGATGTAGATAACCTGTACACCAACATTCCTATTGAAGCCGGAATCAACTGTGTTAGGAAGGTGTTTGAGCGGAATCCGGACCCCAAACGACCAGATCAGGAACTTTTAAAATTGCTAGAAATTAGCCTAACTCGTAATGATTTTGTTTTTGATGAGAAGTACTACCTCCAGGTGAAAGGCACGGCAATGGGCAAAAGGTTTGCACCGGCCTATGCCAACATCTTTATGGCCAATTGGGAGCAAGAAGTTCTAGCCAAATGTGAGACGAAACCAAAATGTTATCTCAGATATTTGGATGACATTTGGGGTGTCTGGACGGAATCACGTGAGGAATTTGATAACTTTGTGCAAATCCTCAACACACACGATCCATCCATTACATTAAAAAAGGAATTTGATGAAAATTCAATTGATTTCCTAGATACCACGGTGTTTAAAGGACCGGATTTCGTAAAAACACATAAATTGGACATTAAGGTGCATTTTAAAACAACTGATACGCACGCCTTACTCCACAAGAAAAGTTTCCATCCAACACACTGTTTCAGAGGAATTGTAAAAGCACAGCTTCTACGGTTTGATCGGATTTGCACAAGAAGAGTGGAGTTTTTGGAAGCAGTGAAGACACTTTTTAGGGCCTTGAGGAAGAGAGGTTATCCCAGGTCCTTCCTGAGGGACTGCTTCAAAACCTTTAGGGAATCGAAGGCGTTGGATGATCGGAATATCATTCCACTAATTACATCGTATTCGAGCACTTCCAAGGTTCTGAATGGGAAGTTTAAGACTAATTTTGATACGGTTCCGGATGTCCAACAATTTCTTCCGTCATCTAAGGTTATCTCAGCCTACAGACGGAATAGGAACTTGCGGGATTATTTGGTTAAAGCCAGGTTACCATCTCTAACCATGCGGAAACCACAGCTATTGGAATCCCAATTTGTTAGACTCAAGTTTGTTAAGAGTGCGGATAAAAAAGTGTTTCGAGTAGAGCAAGGGTTCAGCACCAACTCCAAAAACTGTATATATGTTATCTTTTGTTCAAAGTGTGGTGTTCAGTATGTTGGAGAAACCAAGAACACATTGTCCACACGTATGATGCAACATCGATACAATGTGAAGAACAAGAAGTCAACAGAAACTCTTTTGGTTCAACATTTTTTAATTCATGGCGAAGAAGCGATGAGAATGGCTGGCCTGCAACGAAATGTAAACTGGACGGATTGGGAACGTAAAAAGAAAGAAAAGTACTGGATTTTTTTATTAGGCACCAGAGAACCATCTGGGTTGAATATGCAAATTTGAGGCAATTTCTATTCCAAATTTACTTTACAATTTGACCCAATTACTGGTCCCGAATTAATTTGCCCAACCCTATTTTCAATTCACCCTGGTCTGTCCAAATTCGTATAACCCTAACCTTCTATCCCCAACCCGGGTCCTTTTCCTAACCCTAACCACCTTCCCCTTTTCCCCTTTTCCCCTTCCTTCCTATCCCCTTCCACTACCTTTCCCTAACCCCAACCCCTTCCCCTTCCCTAACCCTAACCTCTCCCATGATCCTTTTCCCTAATCCTAACCTTTCCCCTTCCCCTAATACCCCAAATTGGGTCTATACCTAACCCTAAGTTCATTTGTTAAAATAAATAAATTCATAACGTACAAATATTAAAAAAGATTAATTTCATATATACGGCTTCACCTAATAACAAGTGAATTCATTATTGTAATGGGAAGGACTAAATAGTAATTTATACACTTAAATATTAAATAAGTACTTACACCAAATAAATAAATAAATAAATAAATAACTATCATAAAAACAATTTTTTTTCAATTCATGTTTTATAATTTATGGTAGTACAAACAGATGAACACATACAGGGTAAAACCTAATTTTTTGGAGAAACAGGGACGTGCAAAAAAGCATTAGTACATTGGACAATATAAAAGCCATTGCAGACCAGAGGTTATAAAAGGGGTGTAGCCAGGAGCGAGAGCTCATTCTGCTCTCGACAGCCGAACAGTGCACATCTCCAGCAGCCAGCCATTGTTTTGAGCGCTTGGATTTTGGTTTGTTTTATTTTCTTTCGTGCCTCACAGGCCTGAGGAAGACCTTTTAAGGTCGAAACGTTGCCTGAGGCACGTTTGATTTTTTTCAACCGGAAAACACGGTTTTTTGTTTTTAGGGATTTTTAAGCCCCTGTGCTCTCTTTTAGTTGTTTGCAGAATTTTTATTTTTGTTTACACCAAACAACCGAACACACGGTTTTTCTTTTAAGGGAGTTTTAAGCCTTCGGGCTCTCTTTTAGTTGTTTGGGACCGAATTTACGGTATTTTATTTTAAGGGATTTTTAAGCCTTTGGGCTCTCTTTTAGTTGTTTGCAACCGAACTTACGGTGTTTTATTTTAAGGGATTTTTAAGCCTTTGGGCTCTCTTTTAGTTGTTTAAAAACAATTTTGTTTTATTTCATTTATATTTAAAATAAATAATTAAAACCCACTCGTCATGGCGGACGAGTGGCAAGTAGTCCGCTACGGAAGACGACGCCAGCGTCTCTTCCTTGAGAACCCTGACAGGGATCGGGGGTTCTCCCGTGGGATGGCCCGTGCACCTTCCTTCTACCCTCGTAGGAGGAATCAATTCCCCTACCCTAGCCGGCCAGCGCCTCCCATAGGGAACTTCCGGTACAGGAACACCCAGCCCCGCTCTTTTGCGGATGTGGTACGCCAAGCTTACCCAAGACCTCCCCGAAGAGGTCCTTCTCCACGGGGTTTAGGCAATGAGGTCCGGCGGCAACCAGCTGACCCTCAGTTTGGGAGACTGGTTCGAAAAATGCATGGGGTGATCAAAATGGTTCACCACTTGCAGAATGTGGCTCTGAAGCCTGGACAGACTACAGAGCCGAGAATGATTTCCAGAATGGTGGAGGTTCTATCTGGAATGATTAAACCAGCCGCTCCAACTGAGCACACTTTGAGCCTGATTCAGGCCAATGCGAAGAACTGGGGGTATACCACTTGCCAGATTCTTATGGAGCACTATGAAGCTGGTCTTGCGGATCTTCTGGAAGAGTTGTCCACCCTTCTGGTTCCTGATTGGAAACCCGCATTTGAAGTAGCAGTGCGTTGGGCGACACGGAACCTGTCGCGTATCACCCAGACTGTTCTTGAGCATGCTGAGGCCCTGATCACGACCATTGCTGAGGAGGGACAGCAAGGACAGCCTCAGGTCCCCCAGCAAACGGAAACCCTGCCTCAGCCCGAGGTTCCACAAGCCCGTGGAACTTCCACGGCTACTATGACCACTCCTAGGGTTTCAACTGCTACTTCAACTGAACGCAGAGATTCGGGTAGACAGCAAGGTCCCCGACAGAGACCCAGGGTCATGGTTTCGGCTGGAACCATGACTGATTCCAGGGTTCAGGATGAGGATTGGCCTCTGGTTGGAAGTCACGCAGAACCTCCGAAAGAGCGTCGGAGAGTCAGACAACGTCGTGACCAAGAAGCCTTCCTGGAAGTTATCGCTGAAAACACAGAGGACCAGGAGGAGTCTGAGGCGCCAGTTTATCGTTCAGAGCACCCCGAACTGGAGGCTCTGTTTGATGAAATGCAGAGAGAGGAGGAAGCGGCGGAAGCAGCGGCGGCTGCCCTGCACTCTTCTGCACAAAGTGACGACCTAGAGCAAGCCGACATACAGATGTCACCTGTGTCGCAGGTATCTCAGGTTGAGGTCCACCAAGAGGAAGACTCCGCACACAGTGATGACCTGTTTGAAGACTCCTTCGATCACTTCACTTCTCCAGAACCGCCGAGGTTTAGGGTGAAGCACCATCCAAACACTCAGCGGAAGCTCACAGATTGGTCGTTGGAGGTTGAGAAAAAGTGGCTCATTATGGGCGATTCGAATGTTTGTCGGTTTCCAGACTTCCTCAACCGCAACCTGCAGGTGGATAGTTTTCCAGGTGCTCATTTTCGACACGCACAGGCATTAATGGAAAAAACTACACCACCTCCAGATTTAGTGGTGGAAAAGATCATTTTGTCTTTTGGCATTAACAGTAGGGCGAATAAGTCTAAGGAAACCACAGTTAAGAATCTGCAGGGGGCACTTCGTTCTGCAAAGAGGAAGTTCCCCTATGCAGAGATATGGGTACCACTGATCAACTTTTCGCCAAACCTCCCATCAGAGGAAAAGGAAAACCTCCAAACCTTGAATGAGCATCTGATCAGAAACATGCCCTACATCCCCCTCTTACCAGAGGAGGATTTTGAGACCGAGCTGGACGATGTACACTGGACCAGTGACACAGCAAGGGCAATGTTTGAACATTGGATGGCGACGCTAAACTCTGCTGCCCCTTGAGCCTGGAACGAGAGGGGGCGGAAGGCTCGCAGTCCGTTCAGGCTCAGGAAGTAGTGGTTTTAGCCAAGAATTTTAAACTTACTGATTCACAGCGTAGGTTGCTTAGTAAGGGATTAACATATGTCCCAACCCTCGACATAGGCAAGGATGGCAGGGATCAATTTCAGCTAGATATGCAAAATTATCATAGGAAGATCAAATTGGCAACATATTACCGGAACTCTAAAAAGCGAGACAAACTTCCTTTTATTGGCCCTTCCATTTGGGAACCCCCATCAAATTTGATACCACCCCCAGTCCAAAATTTAATTCGTACGGATGTAGACAGTTTTAAAAACCATTATAAATCTCAGAATGAGAAACCCAACATTTCATGGCAGGAAGTAAAAGCGCTACGAGAGCTAATTAAAACCAAACATATTGTAATCAAGCCAGCTGACAAAGGATCAGCTGTTGTCATAATGAGTAGGGAACAATATATGTTTGAGGTTGAAAGGCAGCTCAACGACCCAGTATACTATAAAAAATTGGAAAAACCTATGTACATGGACACAGTTCCTATTGTAATTGACATATTGGACACATTAAAAAAGAAGAAATTCATAAATGCAAAGCAAAGACAATATTTAATTGGCAATTTTGAGCCCAGGGAGAGGAGGTTTTATATTTTACCCAAAATTGATAAAGAGCCGCATAAGTGGACAGTTCCATTTGAAATACCTCCCGGCAGACCGATAGTGTCGGACTGTGGGAGTGAGACATATTTTATAGCCGAATATTTAGATTTTTATCTTAATCCTTTGTCCATTATGCATCCTGCCTATGTCAAGGATACTTATCATTTTATTGAGATTGTTAAAGGTTTAACCCTCACAGCTGATTCCGCATTCTTTAGCATGGATGTAGATAACCTGTACACCAACATTCCTATTGAAGCCGGAATCAACTGTGTTAGGAAGGTGTTTGAGCGGAATCCGGACCCCAAACGACCAGATCAGGAACTTTTAAAATTGCTAGAAATTAGCCTAACTCGTAATGATTTTGTTTTTGATGAGAAGTACTACCTCCAGGTGAAAGGCACGGCAATGGGCAAAAGGTTTGCACCGGCCTATGCCAACATCTTTATGGCCAATTGGGAGCAAGAAGTTCTAGCCAAATGTGAGACGAAACCAAAATGTTATCTCAGATATTTGGATGACATTTGGGGTGTCTGGACGGAATCACGTGAGGAATTTGATAACTTTGTGCAAATCCTCAACACACACGATCCATCCATTACATTAAAAAAGGAATTTGATGAAAATTCAATTGATTTCCTAGATACCACGGTGTTTAAAGGACCGGATTTCGTAAAAACACATAAATTGGACATTAAGGTGCATTTTAAAACAACTGATACGCACGCCTTACTCCACAAGAAAAGTTTCCATCCAACACACTGTTTCAGAGGAATTGTAAAAGCACAGCTTCTACGGTTTGATCGGATTTGCACAAGAAGAGTGGAGTTTTTGGAAGCAGTGAAGACACTTTTTAGGGCCTTGAGGAAGAGAGGTTATCCCAGGTCCTTCCTGAGGGACTGCTTCAAAACCTTTAGGGAATCGAAGGCGTTGGATGATCGGAATATCATTCCACTAATTACATCGTATTCGAGCACTTCCAAGGTTCTGAATGGGAAGTTTAAGACTAATTTTGATACGGTTCCGGATGTCCAACAATTTCTTCCGTCATCTAAGGTTATCTCAGCCTACAGACGGAATAGGAACTTGCGGGATTATTTGGTTAAAGCCAGGTTACCATCTCTAACCATGCGGAAACCACAGCTATTGGAATCCCAATTTGTTAGACTCAAGTTTGTTAAGAGTGCGGATAAAAAAGTGTTTCGAGTAGAGCAAGGGTTCAGCACCAACTCCAAAAACTGTATATATGTTATCTTTTGTTCAAAGTGTGGTGTTCAGTATGTTGGAGAAACCAAGAACACATTGTCCACACGTATGATGCAACATCGATACAATGTGAAGAACAAGAAGTCAACAGAAACTCTTTTGGTTCAACATTTTTTAATTCATGGCGAAGAAGCGATGAGAATGGCTGGCCTGCAACGAAATGTAAACTGGACGGATTGGGAACGTAAAAAGAAAGAAAAGTACTGGATTTTTTTATTAGGCACCAGAGAACCATCTGGGTTGAATATGCAAATTTGAGGCAATTTCTATTCCAAATTTACTTTACAATTTGACCCAATTACTGGTCCCGAATTAATTTGCCCAACCCTATTTTCAATTCACCCTGGTCTGTCCAAATTCGTATAACCCTAACCTTCTATCCCCAACCCGGGTCCTTTTCCTAACCCTAACCACCTTCCCCTTTTCCCCTTTTCCCCTTCCTTCCTATCCCCTTCCACTACCTTTCCCTAACCCCAACCCCTTCCCCTTCCCTAACCCTAACCTCTCCCATGATCCTTTTCCCTAATCCTAACCTTTCCCCTTCCCCTAATACCCCAAATTGGGTCTATACCTAACCCTAAGTTCATTTGTTAAAATAAATAAATTCATAACGTACAAATATTAAAAAAGATTAATTTCATATATACGGCTTCACCTAATAACAAGTGAATTCATTATTGTAATGGGAAGGACTAAATAGTAATTTATACACTTAAATATTAAATAAGTACTTACACCAAATAAATAAATAAATAAATAAATAACTATCATAAAAACAATTTTTTTTCAATTCATGTTTTATAATTTATGGTAGTACAAACAGATGAACACATACAGGGTAAAACCTAATTTTTTGGAGAAACAGGGACGTGCAAAAAAGCATTAGTACATTGGACAATATAAAAGCCATTGCAGACCAGAGGTTATAAAAGGGGTGTAGCCAGGAGCGAGAGCTCATTCTGCTCTCGACAGCCGAACAGTGCACATCTCCAGCAGCCAGCCATTGTTTTGAGCGCTTGGATTTTGGTTTGTTTTATTTTCTTTCGTGCCTCACAGGCCTGAGGAAGACCTTTTAAGGTCGAAACGTTGCCTGAGGCACGTTTGATTTTTTTCAACCGGAAAACACGGTTTTTTGTTTTTAGGGATTTTTAAGCCCCTGTGCTCTCTTTTAGTTGTTTGCAGAATTTTTATTTTTGTTTACACCAAACAACCGAACACACGGTTTTTCTTTTAAGGGAGTTTTAAGCCTTCGGGCTCTCTTTTAGTTGTTTGGGACCGAATTTACGGTATTTTATTTTAAGGGATTTTTAAGCCTTTGGGCTCTCTTTTAGTTGTTTGCAACCGAACTTACGGTGTTTTATTTTAAGGGATTTTTAAGCCTTTGGGCTCTCTTTTAGTTGTTTAAAAACAATTTTGTTTTATTTCATTTATATTTAAAATAAATAATTAAAACCCACTCGTCATGGCGGACGAGTGGCAAGTAGTCCGCTACGGAAGACGACGCCAGCGTCTCTTCCTTGAGAACCCTGACAGGGATCGGGGGTTCTCCCGTGGGATGGCCCGTGCACCTTCCTTCTACCCTCGTAGGAGGAATCAATTCCCCTACCCTAGCCGGCCAGCGCCTCCCATAGGGAACTTCCGGTACAGGAACACCCAGCCCCGCTCTTTTGCGGATGTGGTACGCCAAGCTTACCCAAGACCTCCCCGAAGAGGTCCTTCTCCACGGGGTTTAGGCAATGAGGTCCGGCGGCAACCAGCTGACCCTCAGTTTGGGAGACTGGTTCGAAAAATGCATGGGGTGATCAAAATGGTTCACCACTTGCAGAATGTGGCTCTGAAGCCTGGACAGACTACAGAGCCGAGAATGATTTCCAGAATGGTGGAGGTTCTATCTGGAATGATTAAACCAGCCGCTCCAACTGAGCACACTTTGAGCCTGATTCAGGCCAATGCGAAGAACTGGGGGTATACCACTTGCCAGATTCTTATGGAGCACTATGAAGCTGGTCTTGCGGATCTTCTGGAAGAGTTGTCCACCCTTCTGGTTCCTGATTGGAAACCCGCATTTGAAGTAGCAGTGCGTTGGGCGACACGGAACCTGTCGCGTATCACCCAGACTGTTCTTGAGCATGCTGAGGCCCTGATCACGACCATTGCTGAGGAGGGACAGCAAGGACAGCCTCAGGTCCCCCAGCAAACGGAAACCCTGCCTCAGCCCGAGGTTCCACAAGCCCGTGGAACTTCCACGGCTACTATGACCACTCCTAGGGTTTCAACTGCTACTTCAACTGAACGCAGAGATTCGGGTAGACAGCAAGGTCCCCGACAGAGACCCAGGGTCATGGTTTCGGCTGGAACCATGACTGATTCCAGGGTTCAGGATGAGGATTGGCCTCTGGTTGGAAGTCACGCAGAACCTCCGAAAGAGCGTCGGAGAGTCAGACAACGTCGTGACCAAGAAGCCTTCCTGGAAGTTATCGCTGAAAACACAGAGGACCAGGAGGAGTCTGAGGCGCCAGTTTATCGTTCAGAGCACCCCGAACTGGAGGCTCTGTTTGATGAAATGCAGAGAGAGGAGGAAGCGGCGGAAGCAGCGGCGGCTGCCCTGCACTCTTCTGCACAAAGTGACGACCTAGAGCAAGCCGACATACAGATGTCACCTGTGTCGCAGGTATCTCAGGTTGAGGTCCACCAAGAGGAAGACTCCGCACACAGTGATGACCTGTTTGAAGACTCCTTCGATCACTTCACTTCTCCAGAACCGCCGAGGTTTAGGGTGAAGCACCATCCAAACACTCAGCGGAAGCTCACAGATTGGTCGTTGGAGGTTGAGAAAAAGTGGCTCATTATGGGCGATTCGAATGTTTGTCGGTTTCCAGACTTCCTCAACCGCAACCTGCAGGTGGATAGTTTTCCAGGTGCTCATTTTCGACACGCACAGGCATTAATGGAAAAAACTACACCACCTCCAGATTTAGTGGTGGAAAAGATCATTTTGTCTTTTGGCATTAACAGTAGGGCGAATAAGTCTAAGGAAACCACAGTTAAGAATCTGCAGGGGGCACTTCGTTCTGCAAAGAGGAAGTTCCCCTATGCAGAGATATGGGTACCACTGATCAACTTTTCGCCAAACCTCCCATCAGAGGAAAAGGAAAACCTCCAAACCTTGAATGAGCATCTGATCAGAAACATGCCCTACATCCCCCTCTTACCAGAGGAGGATTTTGAGACCGAGCTGGACGATGTACACTGGACCAGTGACACAGCAAGGGCAATGTTTGAACATTGGATGGCGACGCTAAACTCTGCTGCCCCTTGAGCCTGGAACGAGAGGGGGCGGAAGGCTCGCAGTCCGTTCAGGCTCAGGAAGTAGTGGTTTTAGCCAAGAATTTTTAAACTTACTAGATTCACAGCGTAGGTTGCTTAGTAAGGGATTAACATATGTCCCAACCCTCGACATAGGCAAGGATGGCAGGGATCAATTTCAGCTAGATATGCAAAATTATCATAGGAAGATCAAATTGGCAACATATTACCGGAACTCTAAAAAGCGAGACAAACTTCCTTTTATTGGCCCTTCCATTTGGGAACCCCCATCAAATTTGATACCACCCCCAGTCCAAAATTTAATTCGTACGGATGTAGACAGTTTTAAAAACCATTATAAATCTCAGAATGAGAAACCCAACATTTCATGGCAGGAAGTAAAAGCGCTACGAGAGCTAATTAAAACCAAACATATTGTAATCAAGCCAGCTGACAAAGGATCAGCTGTTGTCATAATGAGTAGGGAACAATATATGTTTGAGGTTGAAAGGCAGCTCAACGACCCAGTATACCTATAAAAAATTGGAAAAACCTATGTACATGGACACAGTTCCTATTGTAATTGACATATTGGACACATTAAAAAAGAAGAAATCATAAATGCAAAGCAAAGACAATATTAATTGGCAATTTTGAGCCCAGGGAGAGGAGGTTTTATATTTTACCCAAAATTGATAAAGAGCCGCATAAGTGGACAGTTCCATTTGAAATACCTCCCGGCAGACCGATAGTGTCGGACTGTGGGAGTGAGACATATTTTATAGCCGAATATTTAGATTTTTATCTTAATCCTTTGTCCATTATGCATCCTGCCTATGTCAAGGATACTTATCATTTTATTGAGATTGTTAAAGGTTTAACCCTCACAGCTGATTCCGCATTCTTTAGCATGGATGTAGATAACCTGTACACCAACATTCCTATTGAAGCCGGAATCAACTGTGTTAGGAAGGTGTTTGAGCGGAATCGGACCCCAAACGACCAGATCAGGAACTTTTAAATTGCTAGAAATTAGCCTAACTCGTAATGATTTTGTTTTTGATGAGAAGTACTACCTCCAGGTGAAAGGCACGGCAATGGGCAAAAGGTTTGCACCGGCCTATGCCAACATCTTTATGGCAATTGGGAGCAAGAAGTTCTAGCCAAATGTGAGACGAAACCAAAATGTTATCTCAGATATTTGGATGACATTTGGGGTGTCTGGACGGAATCACGTGAGGAATTTGATAACTTTGTGCAAATCCTCAACACACACGATCCATCCATTACATTAAAAAAGGAATTTGATGAAAATTCAATTGATTTCCTAGATACCACGGTGTTTAAAGGACCGGATTTCGTAAAAACACATAAATTGGACATTAAGGTGCATTTTAAAACAACTGATACGCACGCCTTACTCCACAAGAAAAGTTTCCATCCAACACACTGTTTCAGAGGAATTGTAAAAGCACAGCTTCTACGGTTTGATCGGATTTGCACAAGAAGAGTGGAGTTTTTGGGAAGCAGTGAAGACACTTTTTAGGGGCCTTGAGGAAGAGAGGTTATCCCAGGTCCTTCCTGAGGGACTGCTTCAAACCTTTAGGGAATCGAAGGCGTTGGATGATCGGAATATCATTCCACTAATTACATCGTATTCGAGCACTTCCAAGGTTCTGAATGGGAAGTTTAAGACTAATTTTGATACGGTTCCGGGATGTCCAAACAATTTCTTCCGTCATCTAAGGTTATCTCAGCCTACAGACGGAATAGGAACTTGCGGGATTATTTGGTTAAAGCCAGGGTTACCATCTCTAACCATGCGGAAACCACAGCTATTGGAATCCCAATTTGTTAGACTCAAGGTTTGTTAAGAGTGCGGATAAAAAAGTGTTTCGAGTAGAGCAAGGGTTCAGCACCAACTCCAAAACTGTATATATGTTATCTTTTGTTCAAAGTGTGGTGTTCAGTATGTTGGAGAAACCAAGACCACATTGTCCACACGTATGATGCAACATCGATACAATGTGAAGAACAAGAAGTCAACAGAAACTCTTTTGGTTCAACATTTTTTAATTCATGGCGAAGAAGCGATGAGAATGGCTGGCCTGCAACGAAATGTAACACTGGACGGATTGGGAACTGTAAAAAGAAAGAAAAGTACTGGATTTTTTTATTAGGCACCAGAGAACCATCTGGGTTGAATATGCAAATTTGAGGCAATTTCTATTCCAAATTTACTTTACAATTTGACCCAATTACTGGTCCCGAATTAATTTGCCCAACCTATTTTCAATTCACCCTGGTCTGTCCAAATTCGTATAACCCTAACCTTCTATCCCCAACCCGGGTCCTTTTCCTAACCCTAACCACCTTCCCCTTTTCCCCTTTTCCCCTTCCTTCCTATCCCCTTCCACTACCTTTCCCTAACCCCAACCCCTTCCCCTTCCCTAACCCTAACCTCTCCCATGATCCTTTTCCCTAATCCTAACCTTTCCCCTTCCCCTAATACCCCAAATTGGGTCTATACCTAACCCTAAGTTCATTTGTTAAAATAAATAAATTCATAACGTACAAATATTAAAAAAGATTAATTTCATATATACGGCTTCACCTAATAACAAGTGAATTCATTATTGTAATGGGAAGGACTAAATAGTAATTTATACACTTAAATATTAAATAAGTACTTACACCAAATAAATAAATAAATAAATAAATAACTATCATAAAAACAATTTTTTTTCAATTCATGTTTTATAATTTATGGTAGTACAAACAGATGAACACATACAGGGTAAAACCTAATTTTTTGGAGAAACAGGGACGTGCAAAAAAGCATTAGTACATTGGACAATATAAAAGCCATTGCAGACCAGAGGTTATAAAAGGGGTGTAGCCAGGAGCGAGAGCTCATTCTGCTCTCGACAGCCGAACAGTGCACATCTCCAGCAGCCAGCCATTGTTTTGAGCGCTTGGATTTTGGTTTGTTTTATTTTCTTTCGTGCCTCACAGGCCTGAGGAAGACCTTTTAAGGTCGAAACGTTGCCTGAGGCACGTTTGATTTTTTTCAACCGGAAAACACGGTTTTTTGTTTTTAGGGATTTTTAAGCCCCTGTGCTCTCTTTTAGTTGTTTGCAGAATTTTTATTTTTGTTTACACCAAACAACCGAACACAACGGTTTTTCTTTTAAGGGAGTTTTAAGCCTTCGGGCTCTCTTTTAGTTGTTTGGGACCGAATTTACGGTATTTTATTTTAAGGGATTTTTAAGCCTTTGGGCTCTCTTTTAGTTGTTTGCAACCGAACTTACGGTGTTTTATTTTAAGGGATTTTTAAGCCTTTGGGCTCTCTTTTAGTTGTTTAAAAACAATTTTGTTTTATTTCATTTATATTTAAAATAAATAATTAAAACCCACTCGTCATGGCGGACGAGTGGCAAGTAGTCCGCTACGGAAGACGACGCCAGCGTCTCTTCCTTGAGAACCCTGACAGGGATCGGGGGTTCTCCCGTGGGATGGCCCGTGCACCTTCCTTCTACCCTCGTAGAGGAATCAATTCCCCTACCCTAGCCGGCCAGCGCCTCCCATAGGGAACTCCGGTACAGGAACACCCAGCCCCGCTCTTTTGCGGATGTGGTACGCCAAGCTTACCCAAGACCTCCCCGAAGAGGTCCTTCTCCACGGGGTTTAGGCAATGAGGTCCGGCGGCAACCAGCTGACCCTCAGTTTGGGAGACTGGTTCGAAAAATGCATGGGGTGATCAAAATGGTTCACCACTTGCAGAATGTGGCTCTGAAGCCTGGACAGACTACAGAGCCGAGAATGATTTCCAGAATGGTGGAGGTTCTATCTGGAATGATTAAACCAGCCGCTCCAACTGAGCACACTTTGAGCCTGATTCAGGCCAATGCGAAGAACTGGGGGTATACCACTTGCCAGATTCTTATGGAGCACTATGAAGCTGGTCTTGCGGATCTTCTGGAAGAGTTGTCCACCCTTCTGGTTCCTGATTGGAAACCCGCATTTGAAGTAGCAGTGCGTTGGGCGACACGGAACCTGTCGCGTATCACCCAGACTGTTCTTGAGCATGCTGAGGCCCTGATCACGACATTGCTGAGGAGGGACAGCAAGGACAGCCTCAGGTCCCCCAGCAAACGGAAACCCTGCCTCAGCCCGAGGTTCCACAAGCCCGTGGAACTTCCACGGCTACTATGACCACTCCTAGGGTTTCAACTGCTACTTCAACTGAACGCAGAGATTCGGGTAGACAGCAAGGTCCCCGACAGAGACCCAGGGTCATGGTTTCGGCTGGAACCATGACTGATTCCAGGGTTCAGGATGAGGATTGGCCTCTGGTTGGAAGTCACGCAGAACCTCCGAAAGAGCGTCGGAGAGTCAGACAACGTCGTGACCAAGAAGCCTTCCTGGAAGTTATCGCTGAAAACACAGAGGACCAGGAGGAGTCTGAGGCGCCAGTTTATCGTTCAGAGCACCCCGAACTGGAGGCTCTGTTTGATGAAATGCAGAGAGAGGAGGAAGCGGCGGAAGCAGCGGCGGCTGCCCTGCACTCTTCTGCACAAAGTGACGACCTAGAGCAAGCCGACATACAGATGTCACCTGTGTCGCAGGTATCTCAGGTTGAGGTCCACCAAGAGGAAGACTCCGCACACAGTGATGACCTGTTTGAAGACTCCTTCGATCACTTCACTTCTCCAGAACCGCCGAGGTTTAGGGTGAAGCACCATCCAAACACTCAGCGGAAGCTCACAGATTGGTCGTTGGAGGTTGAGAAAAAGTGGCTCATTATGGGCGATTCGAATGTTTGTCGGTTTCCAGACTTCCTCAACCGCAACCTGCAGGTGGATAGTTTTCCAGGTGCTCATTTTCGACACGCACAGGCATTAATGGAAAAAACTACACCACCTCCAGATTTAGTGGTGGAAAAGATCATTTTGTCTTTTGGCATTAACAGTAGGGCGAATAAGTCTAAGGAAACCACAGTTAAGAATCTGCAGGGGGCACTTCGTTCTGCAAAGAGGAAGTTCCCCTATGCAGAGATATGGGTACCACTGATCAACTTTTCGCCAAACCTCCCATCAGAGGAAAAGGAAAACCTCCAAACCTTGAATGAGCATCTGATCAGAAACATGCCCTACATCCCCTCTTACCAGAGGAGGATTTTGAGACCGAGCTGGACGATGTACCCTGGACCAGTGACACAGCAAGGGCAATGTTTGAACATTGGATGGCGACGCTAAACTCTGCTGCCCCTTGAGCCTGGAACGAGAGGGGGCGGAAGGCTCGCAGTCCGTTCAGGCTCAGGAAGTAGTGGTTTTAGCCAAGAATTTTAAACTTACTGATTCACAGCGTAGGTTGCTTAGTAAGGGATTAACATATGTCCCAACCCTCGACATAGGCAAGGATGGCAGGGATCAATTTCAGCTAGATATGCAAAATTATCATAGGAAGATCAAATTGGCAACATATTACCGGAACTCTAAAAAGCGAGACAAACTTCCTTTTATTGGCCCTTCCATTTGGGAACCCCATCAAATTTGATACCACCCCCCAGTCCAAAATTTAATTCGTACGGATGTAGACAGTTTTAAAAACCATTATAAATCTCAGAATGAGAAACCCAACATTTCATGGCAGGAAGTAAAAGCGCTACGAGAGCTAATTAAAACCAAACATATTGTAATCAAGCCAGCTGACAAAGGATCAGCTGTTGTCATAATGAGTAGGGAACAATATATGTTTGAGGTTGAAAGGCAGCTCAACGACCCAGTATACTATAAAAAATTGGAAAAACCTATGTACATGGACACAGTTCCTATTGTAATTGACATATTGGACACATTAAAAAAGAAGAAATTCATAAATGCAAAGCAAAGACAATATTTAATTGGCAATTTTGAGCCCAGGGAGAGGAGGTTTTATATTTTACCCAAAATTGATAAAGAGCCGCATAAGTGGACAGTTCCATTTGAAATACCTCCCGGCAGACCGATAGTGTCGGACTGTGGGAGTGAGACATATTTTATAGCCGAATATTTAGATTTTTATCTTAATCCTTTGTCCATTATGCATCCTGCCTATGTCAAGGATACTTATCATTTTATTGAGATTGTTAAAGGTTTAACCCTCACAGCTGATTCCGCATTCTTTAGCATGGATGTAGATAACCTGTACACCAACATTCCTATTGAAGCCGGAATCAACTGTGTTAGGAAGGTGTTTGAGCGGAATCCGGACCCCAAACGACCAGATCAGGAACTTTTAAAATTGCTAGAAATTAGCCTAACTCGTAATGATTTTGTTTTTGATGAGAAGTACTACCTCCAGGTGAAAGGCACGGCAATGGGCAAAAGGTTTGCACCGGCCTATGCCAACATCTTTATGGCCAATTGGGAGCAAGAAGTTTCTAGCCAAATGTGAGACGAAACCAAAATGTTATCTCAGATATTTGGATGACATTTGGGGTGTCTGGACGGAATCACGTGAGGAATTTGATAACTTTGTGCAAATCCTCACACACACGATCCATCCATTACATTAAAAAAGGAATTTGATGAAAATTCAATTGATTTCCTAGATACCACGGTGTTTAAAGGACCGGATTTCGTAAAAACAACATAAATTGGACATTAAGGTGCATTTTAAACAACTGATACGCACGCCTTACTCCACAAGAAAAGTTTCCATCCAACACACTGTTTCAGAGGAATTGTAAAAGCACAGCTTCTACGGTTTGATCGGATTTGCACAAGAAGAGTGGAGTTTTTGGAAGCAGTGAAGACACTTTTTAGGGCCTTGAGGAAGAGAGGTTATCCCAGGTCCTTCCTGAGGGACTGCTTCAAAACCTTTAGGGAATCGAAGGCGTTGGATGATCGGAATATCATTCCACTAATTACATCGTATTCGAGCACTTCCAAGGTTCTGAATGGGAAGTTTAAGACTAATTTTGATACGGTTCCGGATGTCCAACAATTTCTTCCGTCATCTAAGGTTATCTCAGCCTACAGACGGAATAGGAACTTGCGGGATTATTTGGTTAAAGCCAGGTTACCATCTCTAACCATGCGGAAACCACAGCTATTGGAATCCCAATTTGTTAGACTCAAGTTTGTTAAGAGTGCGGATAAAAAAGTGTTTCGAGTAGAGCAAGGGTTCAGCACCAACTCCAAAAACTGTATATATGTTATCTTTTGTTCAAAGTGTGGTGTTCAGTATGTTGGAGAAACCAAGAACACATTGTCCACACGTATGATGCAACATCGATACAATGTGAAGAACAAGAAGTCAACAGAAACTCTTTTGGTTCAACATTTTTTAATTCATGGCGAAGAAGCGATGAGAATGGCTGGCCTGCAACGAAATGTAAACTGGACGGATTGGGAACGTAAAAAGAAAGAAAAGTACTGGATTTTTTATTAGGCACCAGAGAACCATCTGGGTTGAATATGCAAAATTTGAGGCAATTTCTATTCCAAATTTACTTTACAATTTGACCCAATTACTGGTCCCGAATTAATTTGCCCAACCCTATTTTCAATTCACCCTGGTCTGTCCAAATTCGTATAACCCTAACCTTCTATCCCCAACCCGGGTCCTTTTCCTAACCCTAACCACCTTCCCCCTTTTCCCCTTTCCCCTTCCTTCCTATCCCCTTCCACTACCTTTCCCTAACCCCAACCCCTTCCCCTTCCTAACCCTAACCTCTCCCATGATCCTTTTCCCTAATCCTAACCTTTCCCTTCCCCTAATACCCCAAATTGGGTCTATACCTAACCCTAAGTTCATTTGTTAAAATAAATAAATTCATAACGTACAAATATTAAAAAAGATTAATTTCATATATACGGCTTCACCTAATAACAAGTGAATTCATTATTGTAATGGGAAGGACTAAATAGTAATTTATACACTTAAATAATAAATAAGTACTTACACCAAATAAATAAATAAATAAATAAATAACTATCATAAAAACAATTTTTTTTCAATTCATGTTTTATAATTTATGGTAGTACAAACAGATGAACACATACAGGGTAAAACCTAATTTTTTGGAGAAACAGGGACGTGCAAAAAAGCATTAGTACATTGGACAATATAAAAGCATTGCAGACCAGAGGTTATAAAAGGGGTGTAGCCAGGAGCGAGAGCTCATTCTGCTCTCGACAGCCGAACAGTGCACATCTCCAGCAGCCAGCCATTGTTTTGAGCGCTTGGATTTTGGTTTGTTTTATTTTCTTTCGTGCCTCACAGGCCTGAGGAAGACCTTTTAAGGTCGAAACGTTGCCTGAGGCACGTTTGATTTTTTTCAACCGGAAAACACGGTTTTTTTGTTTTTAGGGATTTTTAAGCCCCTGTGCTCTCTTTTAGTTGTTTGCAGAATTTTTATTTTTGTTTACACCAAACAACCGAACACACGGTTTTTCTTTTAAGGGAGTTTTAAGCCTTCGGGCTCTCTTTTAGTTGTTTGGGACCGAATTTACTGGTATTTTATTTTAAGGGATTTTTAAGCCTTTGGGCTCTCTTTTAGTTGTTTGCAAACCGAACTTACGGTGTTTTATTTTAAGGGATTTTTAAGCCTTTGGGCTCTCTTTTAGTTGTTTAAAACAATTTTGTTTTATATTTTTATATTTAAAATAAATAATTAAAACCCACTCGTCATGGCGGACGAGTGGCAAGTAGTCCGCTACGGAAGACGACGCCAGCGTCTCTTCCTTGAGAACCCTGACAGGGATCGGGGGTTCTTCCCGTGGGGATGGCCCGTGCACCTTCCTTCTACCCTCGTAGGAGGAATCAATTCCCCTACCCTAGCCGGCCAGCCGCCTCCCATAGGGAACTTCCGGTACAGGAACACCCAGCCCCGCTCTTTTGCGGATGTGGTACGCCAAGCTTACCCAAGACCTCCCCGAAGAGGTCCTTCTCCACGGGGTTTAGGCAATGAGGTCCGGCGGCAACCAGCTGACCCTCAGTTTGGGAGACTGGTTCGAAAATGCATGGGGTGATCAAAAATGGTTCACCACTTGCAGAAATGTGGCTCTGAAGCCTGGACAGACTACAGAGCCGAGAATGATTTCCAGAATGGTGGAGGTTCTATCTGGAATGATTAAACAGCCGCTCCAACTGAGCACACTTTGAGCCTGATTCAGGCCAATGCGAAGAACTGGGGGTATACCACTTGCCAGATTCTTATGGAGCACTATGAAGCTGGTCTTGCGGATCTTCTGGAAGAGTTGTCCACCCTTCTGGTTCCTGATTGGAAACCCGCATTTGAAGTAGCAGTGCGTTGGGCGACACGGAACCTGTCGCGTATCACCCAGACTGTTCTTGAGCATGCTGAGGCCCTGATCACGACCATGCTGAGGAGGGACAGCAAGGACAGCCTCAGGTCCCCCAGCAAACGGAAACCCTGCCTCAGCCCGAGGTTCCACAAGCCCGTGGAACTTCCACGGCTACTATGACCACTCCTAGGGTTTCAACTGCTACTTCAACTGAACGCAGAGATTCGGGTAGACAGCAAGGTCCCCGACAGAGACCCAGGGTCATGGTTTCGGCTGGAACCATGACTGATTCCAGGGTTCAGGATGAGGATTGGCCTCTGGTTGGAAGTCACGCAGAACCTCCGAAAGAGCGTCGGAGAGTCAGACAACGTCGTGACCAAGAAGCCTTCCTGGAAGTTATCGCTGAAAACACAGAGGACCAGGAGGAGTCTGAGGCGCCAGTTTATCGTTCAGAGCACCCCGAACTGGAGGCTCTGTTTGATGAAATGCAGAGAGAGGAGGAAGCGGCGGAAGCAGCGGCGGCTGCCCTGCACTCTTCTGCACAAAGTGACGACCTAGAGCAAGCCGACATACAGATGTCACCTGTGTCGCAGGTAATCTCAGGTTGAGGTCCACCAAGAGGAAGACTCCGCACACAGTGATGACCTGTTTGAAGACTCCTTCGATCACTTCACTTCTCCAGAACGCCGAGGTTTAGGGTGAAGCACCATCCAAACACTCAGCGGAAGCTCACAGATTGGTCGTTGGAGGTTGAGAAAAAGTGGCTCATTATGGGGCGATTCGAATGTTTGTCGGTTTCCAGACTTCCTCAACCGCAACCTGCAGGTGGATAGTTTTCCAGGTGCTCATTTTCGACACGCACAGGCATTAATGGAAAAAACTACACCACCTCCAGATTTAGTGGTGGAAAAGATCATTTTGTCTTTTGGCATTAACAGTAGGGCGAATAAGTCTAAGGAAACCACAGTTAAGAATCTGCAGGGGGCACTTCGTTCTGCAAAGAGGAAGTTCCCCTATGCAGAGATATGGGTACCACTGATCAACTTTTCGCCAAACCTCCCATCAGAGGAAAAGGAAAACCTCCAAACCTTGAATGAGCATCTGATCAGAAACATGCCCTACATCCCCCTCTTACCAGAGGAGGATTTTGAGACCGAGCTGGACGATGTACACTGGACCAGTGACACAGCAAGGGCAATGTTTGAACATTGGATGGCGACGCTAAACTCTGCTGCCCCTTGAGCCTGGAACGAGAGGGGGCGGAAGGCTCGCAGTCCGTTCAGGCTCAGGAAGTAGTGGTTTTAGCCAAGAAGTTATAAACTACTGATTCACAGCGTAGGTTGCTTAGTAAGGGATTAACATATGTCCCAACCCTCGACATAGGCAAGGATGGCAGGGATCATTTCAGCTAGATATGCAAAATTATCATAGGAAGATCAAATTGGCAACATATTACCGGAACTCTAAAAAGCGAGACAAACTTCCTTTTATTGGCCTTCCATTTGGGAACCCCATCAAATTTGATACCACCCCCAGTCCAAAATTTAATTCGTACGGATGTAGACAGTTTTAAAAACCATTATAAATCTCAGAATGAGAAACCCAACATTTCATGGCAGGAAGTAAAAGCGCTACGAGAGCTAATTAAAACCAAACATATTGTAATCAAGCCAGCTGACAAAGGATCAGCTGTTGTCATAATGAGTAGGGAACAATATATGTTTGAGGTTGAAAGGCAGCTCAACGACCCAGTATACTATAAAAAATTGGAAAAACCTATGTACATGGACACAGTTCCTATTGTAATTGACATATTGGACACATTAAAAAAGAAGAAATTCATAAATGCAAAGCAAAGACAATATTTAATTGGCAATTTTGAGCCCAGGGAGAGGAGGTTTTATATTTTACCCAAAATTGATAAAGAGCCGCATAAGTGGACAGTTCCATTTGAAATACCTCCCGGCAGACCGATAGTGTCGGACTGTGGGAGTGAGACATATTTTATAGCCGAATATTTAGATTTTTATCTTAATCCTTTGTCCATTATGCATCCTGCCTATGTCAAGGATACTTATCATTTTATTGAGATTGTTAAAGGTTTAACCCTCACAGCTGATTCCGCATTCTTTAGCATGGATGTAGATAACCTGTACACCAACATTCCTATTGAAGCCGGAATCAACTGTGTTAGGAAGGTGTTTGAGCGGAATCCGGACCCCAAACGACCAGATCAGGAACTTTTAAAATTGCTAGAAATTAGCCTAACTCGTAATGATTTTGTTTTTGATGAGAAGTACTACCTCCAGGTGAAAAGGCACGGCAATGGGCAAAAGGTTTGCACCGGCCTATGCCAACATCTTTATGGCCAATTGGGAGCAAGAAGTTCTAGCCAAATGTGAGACGAAACCAAAATGTTATCTCAGATATTTGGATGACATTTGGGGTGTCTGGACGGAATCACGTGAGGAATTTGATAACTTTGTGCAAATCCTCAACACACCACGATCCATCCATTACATTAAAAAAGGAATTTGATGAAAATTCAATTGATTTCCTAGATACCACGGTGTTAAAGGACCGGATTTCGTAAAAAACACATAAATTGGACATTAAGGTGCATTTTAAAACAACTGATACGCACGCCTTACTCCACAAGAAAAGTTTCCATCCAACACACTGTTTCAGAGGAATTGTAAAAGCACAGCTTCTACGGTTTGATCGGATTTGCACAAGAAGAGTGGAGTTTTTGGAAGCAGTGAAGACACTTTTTAGGGCCTTGAGGAAGAGAGGTTATCCCAGGTCCTTCCTGAGGGACTGCTTCAAAACCTTTAGGGAATCGAAGGCGTTGGATGATCGGAATATCATTCCACTAATTACATCGTATTCGAGCACTTCCAAGGTTCTGAATGGGAAGTTTAAGACTAATTTTGATACGGTTCCGGATGTCCAACAATTTCTTCCGTCATCTAAGGTTATCTCAGCCTACAGACGGAATAGGAACTTGCGGGATATTTGGTTAAAGCCAGGTTACCATCTCTAACCATGCGGAAACCACAGCTATTGGAATCCCAATTTGTTAGACTCAAGTTTGTTAAAGAGTGCGGATAAAAAAGTGTTTCGAGTAGAGCAAGGGGTTCAGCACCAACTCCAAAAACTGTATATATGTTATCTTTGTTCAAAGTGTGGTGTTCAGTATGTTGGAGAAACAAGAACACATTGTCCACACGTATGATGCAACATCGATACAATGTGAAGAACAAGAAGTCAACAGAAACTCTTTTGGTTCAACATTTTTTAATTCATGGCGAAGAAGCGATGAGAATGGCTGGCCTGCAACGAAATGTAACTGGACGGATTGGGAACGTAAAAAGAAAGAAAAGTACTGGATTTTTTTATTAGGCACCAGAGAACCATCTGGGTTGAATATGCAAATTTGAGGCAATTTCTATTCCAAATTTACTTTACAATTTGACCCAATTACTGGTCCCGAATTAATTTGCCCAACCCTATTTTCAATTCACCCTGGTCTGTCCAAATTCGTATAACCCTAACCTTCTATCCCCAACCCGGGGTCCTTTTCCTAACCCTAACCACCTTCCCCTTTTCCCCTTTTCCCCTTCCTTCCTATCCCCTTCCACTACCTTTCCCTAACCCCAACCCCTTCCCCTTCCCTAACCCTAACCTCTCCCATGATCCTTTTCCCTAATCCTAACCTTTCCCCTTCCCCTAATACCCCAAATTGGGTCTATACCTAACCCTAAGTTCATTTGTTAAAATAAATAAATTCATAACGTACAAATATTAAAAAGATTAATTTCATATATACGGCTTCACCTAATAACAAGGTGAATTCATTATTGTAATGGGAAGGACTAAATAGTAATTTATACACTTAAATATTAAATAAGTACTTACACCAAATAAATAAATAAATAAATAAATAACTATCATAAAAACAATTTTTTTTCAATTCATGTTTTAT
>NW_027052324.1:0-22365 GCF_036321145.2 Pelmatolapia mariae | reverse complement strand
GACTGCTGGGTAATAAGTGAATGAATAACGCAGAAAACAGATTTGAGATGAGAAACTGTTCTTGAGGTACAAAGAGAGAGAGAGCTGTCCATAAAGCATGATTTTTATCGTGGTGGAAGCAAAACAGCAAAAGTAAGAAGGAATTAATGACATTTATCAAATGTGAAGCGTAGTTTGGATCTTCTTTTCCTGCTCGTTCAGAGAATTTTGGTTGGAGGGTGACAAAACCTGCAGCTCAGAATCTAGTGCAAAAAAGATGACTATCTCTAGTTTGTTTAGACCATGTTAGGGGCATAATGTATGTCTGTTGTTGACCACACGGAGACTTTCAGAGTTGCAGAGACTTTTTGTTTTTTTTTTTTGTTTTTACTCGAACAGTTGGTTGCACTGGTGTGAACTAGGATTTTGTTTAGTCGCACCATTGAAAAATTTGGTCGCATTTGTGATCACATTGGTCGCACTCTAGAGCCCTGCCTAAGACAATGTGCATAAGACGTTGGAATGTGACGAGCATTTCGAAGGCCAAAAGGCATGACGATATATTGGAGAAAGTGATCGGGGATGACAAAGGCAGAAATTTCTGATTTATGTGGAGTGAGGGGAACTTGCCAATAACCCTTTAATAAATCCAATTTGGTGACAAACTTTGCAGAGCCAACTCTGTCAACACAATCTTCCATTCGGGGAAGAGGATAGGAGTCAGGTTTGGTCACACTGTTTGCTTTCCGAAAATCTGTACCAAAACGTTGGGTTTTGCTTACCCTCCGCACAACAAGACATGGGGAACTCCATGCACTCCATGCATGTTTGGTAGGGTTCACATGATAAGTGTGTTGTTTGATCGGAGGATGTTCACCTACATCTATGTCACATTCCAGGATAGTGGTGCGAGGCGAAGTGTCAGCAAGCAGGGCTGGGTGATTTTTGATCAGACAGCACACATCATTCTGGGCAGTGTCATCCAAATGTTTTAGGTGGGATTCTAAATTGCCCAATATTTCAGAGTTTCTGAGTCGGGAGCAACCCTCAGTGCAAATGAAAACTAAGGTATCACTTTTTGGATTATACTGAGACGGGGATGCTGGCACAACTACGGGCACGGGTGAAGGCACAGCGGGGGACGAAGACAAGTTTACACCTTGTTAGGAGGAGAAAGATATTTTTGTGGCTATTTTTTTTATAACATTTTATTACTATTCCATTAATTATTTATATTGATATTGCATTTAGATGTTTAAACATATTGGCACCCAATTAAGCTTTATTACAGGTCCAGTAAGAACCACTTTAAACTGTAGAGTCGAATCTATAATTCTAAATGCTTTTCAATGCTCCTATAATCTTAAATGTTTCTGTGCAAAAGGAGACAGGAAACGCCATGCTTTGCTAAAGTGAAACTGAAAGCAGAGTCTAGGTGTAAGTTATTTTGAGCAGGTTATTTTATTATGCATTTATATCTTTGATTAAGCTTTGATTAAGTTTTAAGTAGTTGTATTAGATTGAAACATTTGTTTTATATAGTTTACATATAAGTCAAGATCAGTACACACAGGATGGCCTTAGCCTGGTTGCCTACCCAGATAGCAAGACGACATTGAATCTATGTTGATTTTTCATCCGAACCGTCGTATATGGTCGGGGTTGAAATGCCAATGTTGTAACAACATTGAAATACTGTGGTAAACCAACGGTCTTACTATAGGGACGTTGTAACGATGTTGATTCACCGTTGTTTTTTTGTCATTGATATTTGATCTATTTATAGTCGACCAGGTGACAACAACAACATCGAGAAAACGTCTATTTATAGTTGACGATCATTCGGCTCCGGTCACCATCAAAAACCATCGATTTGTAGTTGAGCATTAAATTGCATTGCAACTGATCGGGTATAAAGTACCAGAGAAAGTAGATTTATTGTTCATTTGTTATCAATGACTTGGTCTAGTTCACCAGCTTTAAAAAATCGTGTATACGTGCAATTTATGTATAGTTGACCGGGAAATTAAAGCAGCGATCACTTGGACTATTCCGCAGCACCCCTCTCACATTGGTACATCCCCCCCCCTCCCCCGGTATTCATTGTCTTGTACAGTAGAGCGGGACATTTAATTTACTCTCAGCGGAATTGACCGGAGAAGGCATCAGTTCATGCACTGCACTGGCCCGCACCACGATTAGTATAAGGTAAGAATGAATGATTTTTTTTTCCTACTCGGTATTTCCATGTTTGCATTTGAATAACATTAAAAAAAAAAACTTGTTAATGTTGTACATTAACGAGTTTTTTAAATTGTGTCTACTTCTTACAATCTGGCAACAAATAAATTGCACTGCGAACAAAGTATATCAACAAAGAAAACATTTTTGTTTCATAATTTCTTCGTTATATTCCCTTACAAAGCTAGCTTTAACGCTTCGAGGTTTCCTTTGTTCTTGCCGTCGCCTCGGCGCTTGACCCAGACTTTCGCTCTGTAGTTGCTTAGTACTACAAATAATTCTAAATCTGTGATATATGATTGATAAACGTAAAGTTAACTGTATAAACGTGTTCAGTGACTTTGTTACTTTTGATGATTGGTGAGCACTCGCTTCAATGCGAACTTTAGACTCAGTTTGAAAGCTCACGCAGCATGCGTGACTGTACGTTGCACGCTCACCTAACTTTACGTTGCACGCGTACATGACTTTCCGTTTGTGCCTTGAATAATGAATAAGGCTACGTCCACACGTACCAGCGTATTTTTGAAACCGCTGATTTTTCTATGCGTTTGCACCTTTTGTCCACACGTAATGTATGTCTGGCCGTACATTGTGTTTGTATTTCCAGGCACATTTCACGAAGCAGAACGCAGTCTTCAGAGATATCCACGTGAACGCTGTGATACGTCTGACCTTCAGTCCGAAGAAGAAACCCAGACCAGTCTTAAAAGAAAGCACAAGTAAAACCTTTTTATTCACAAACATATCTTTGATTGTTAAGAATTTATGATCTTGTCTTTTATACATATCTGTGGTGCTTGCATACTGCAATATCGCCACATAATATAGTCCAAAAAGTGGAAGTTTGTAAACTTTTTAAAAATGCAAAGCCGTGTACACTTGTGCACTTCAAAAATTCATTGTATACTGTACCTTCTTGCACGTCTCTGTTTCCTGTGTGTGTTGTTAGAAATCAAACTAACTTTAGGAAACAATATGCCAAAAGCATATTTAAAATTACTTAAGACCGTTTTTAATTTCTTTTCTTTAGACCAAATCCCCTGTACACATATACGGACTCAGAGGATGAGCAGCCTACAAAAAAACGGTTTCCCCAGGCCCCTCGAGTGAAAATACCAGGTAATAAAATACTGTCTAGTGTCTGTGTACATATCTGTGTCTGACACAAGGAAACTTTTTTGACAAGTTGTCTGTATTCTTAAATACTTAAAAAATTATCTTTTTCTAAACAGCCCTCATCACTCCGCAGTCTGCCCCCCAGCCCACTGATAGCAACCATCATAATGCCCCACCCAGCTTCCGGCACCTTTCGCCACTCCGGCACAAACCGACACAGCTTTGCGATCTCCCCAGCATGCAGAGTCTGATGTCTTCCCTATAGATGGTATGCTTTTAAAAAAGCTTTAAAGCTGCATCACAATGTCATTGTACTCTTATCTAAAAAAAAACCCTAATTTATACTCCTGAATGTCATCTTGTTGTGATTTTTTTTTCTGTAGATTCCAGAGACTCTGTGAGGCCACTATTACAAGGCAAGTTTGAAAATCTTGGAATTTCACAGTTTACATGGTATAACAAATATATGTGACAGGCAAAAACTAGTAAACACTTTTAGCAGTTACAAGAACTAACAAATGAATATCCAACACAAGGGAATAGAAATACATTGCACTGCCAATACTTTGGTTTATTCTTTGTATGACTTGAAAATCAGGCTTTAGGGAAAACTAAATGACATGTTTCTATCATCAATTACATTAAGTAAACACACAGGCACTTGCATACACATTTAAGACATGAGACTCGCTAATTCCATCTCATAAAATGTGTCTATAGGTGAGACGCTTTGCGTTGATTGGTGCTGCTGGACCACACTGGAGGTGCGAGTCCGCCGTGTAATGGTTTATGCCATTACAAAGGAGCTGGCCTCTGTACTCAACTGGACAGGGGAAAAAAAAACAAGGACCAGACAAAGCAAAAAAGGGCATTTAAAGAGACAGCGCTGTGCAGATGCATATTTGGTAAGTTTTAACATTTATTGTAGTTTTATGAGCCTAAAGTGAACAATAAAGGGATCAATTGATGTGCTGGGTGCGTTTCACATTTCCTATGTCTGTTTTTTGCTATATTACTTTGTCTTTCTTAATAACAAGACTTTCATGTCCGGTTAATCTGGAGATGGAGTCTTTGGTCTTCGGCTTGTTTTTGTCCTCGGGTTGTACACTTTGTACAGCCCGAGGACCCATGTTTTCTTTTTTTTTTTAAAGGATACACGGCACACCATGCTAAGACATATCGCATTTTCAGCTTATAGCTCTTTGGGAATCAAATGCGGCAGTTTGCTGATTTCCGCCTGGTGACTTTCATGTTTATCAGCCTAGGAGTTTACATACTTTCTCCCTGCTGAAGACAATTAACAAGAGCTTATTCATGTGCTCTAATTCCCTTTTTTTGTGTGTGTGTCTATTTTTGTCCTAGATGGCCTGGCGCAGCAGGTAGGGGCGAACTCTATGTCTGAGTTGGTCTTTGCTCAAGCAGTCCAGAAATGGCTCAGATATGCTCCAGATCGTACGGGTGGCGCGCAGGACGCACATCATCCATCCCCATCCCGGAGTAAATAATAAAAAGTGACGTGAAACATAGAAATGTAAATAGGAAACTTTGTCTTTTAATAAAGTATTTTGCAAATGATACATGTCTATTGACCTTTTTTGGTTTTTTTCAATAAAAAGCAACTGTGCGAAAGAGGTGGAAAATCAATACCATAGCTCAACAGTGTTTCAATATCAGAATCTGACATTGTTTCAATGTCAACAGTGTTAGAAAATATAACGTCGAATCAATGTCAGGTTTCAACATTGATTCAACATCAAAACCTGACGTTGTTTCAACGTTAAAAATGGGTGCAAGAGTGATGTTGGGTCAACGTCACACTTCAACGTTGCTTCAATGACGTCGCCTGATATTGACTCAACATTGTTTCAATGTTTCCTTGCTATCTGGGTAAGCTGAGGTCAATTAAAGTGCAGCGTGAGGATCACACATGTACAGACATACACGCACCCACATACACACACAGTAGTAGACTCATGTTAGTAGGTAAGAAGTTGAGATGTGTTTTGCTGTAACTGCAAATTATGCCAAGACTGTCAGTTTGTTCCAGGAAGACACCAGATGTCCTAGAGATAAGAAGCAAGCTTGTGGGATGACACCTGGATGGAGACGAGACGTGATGTTCTTATAAACTATGTGAAAAGTCATTGTGGTTTTGGATTGACGTAGGAGACAATTTCAGACAATATGTGGACTGTCCGACCAGGGGAGAGAAAATTCTAGATCTGCTGTATGCTAATGTAAAGGATGCATACAGCTCCTCCTCCCTCCCCCCACTTGGTAGGTCAGATCATAACCTGATTCACCTCACCCCCCGCTATGTGCCAATTGTGAGGAGGGAACCTGTGACCACGAGGAGCGTTAGGAGGTGGTCAGAGGAGGCCTTAGCGGAACTACAGGACTGTTTCGAGGTGACCGACTGGGAGACACTCTGTGAGCCTCACGCTGAGGACATCAATGGGCTTACTGAGTGTATCACAGACTACATAACTTTCTGCACCGACTCCATTGTTCCAACTCAGACTGTTCATTGTTACCCAAATAACAAGCCGTGGGTGACTAAGGACATCAAAGCCCTCCTCAACGACAAGAAGAGGGCTTTCAGAGGGGGCAATAAAGAGGAGGTGAGGAAGGTCCAGGTGTCACTAAAGGACAAGATCAGAGAGGCTAAGGAAAATTACAGGAAGAAGCTGGAGTGGAAACTCCAGCAGAACAGCATGAGAGAGGTGTGGAAGGGCATGAAGACCATCACTGGATTCAGGCCAACCAACAGCAGGGGAGCTGAGGGAGGTGAGGATAGAGCTAACGAGTTGAATCTGTTTTTCAATAGATTCGACACCACAGTTAGGGCTGGGCCATATTATACCGTTCACGGTAATACCGGTATAATGTTATGCAACGATAGGAAAATGAAATATCGCGATAGAATATGAGTAAAACGCGCATGCGCAGTGCCTTTGTTTTCATACGCACATGGCCGAATGTTGAGTGAAACAGATGAACCAGAATTGGTTTGAAAAAATGGTGCAACTTCAGTGATGTGGAACTGGTTTGGTGTTTGTCCGTCAGATACACGACAAAGCACATTTTTTTGCAGAACATGCAAGCGGGCCGTCGTTATTGCCGTGTTTGTCAGACTAAGATGCTCTTAAATCTGGGAGTAATCTGGGTCCTAAACTCCGCATTCTTCAGGTCAAACGAACACTGCAGCATCACTGAGAGTTAAAAACTGTCTAAATTCTTTCATCTTTAATAAAACGATCAGCATTACTGCTTTACCAGGTGTAACTTTGAAGTTTAACTTCCAGGCGTCCATGAAAACAGAATTTATTACACTTAACCGAGTTAGAAGTTAGCAGGAAGCTAGCGGAAGTTAGCTCGCTAGTTTCGCTAGTTACCTAAGCATGATATAGCATGTTCTGACTGAGAGATTTCTGAAAAAATTCAAACGTACAGCTCTGCTATCACTTCCAACATAAATGAAGACAGGAAACTAAACAGCAGTGACGTTTGTAGGGTTACTGAAGTTGGGCTACCTGGTATAGAATGATGTGCTACGTGATCGCTAGCGACACAGCTATGTTAGCATAACATAAACAGTGAAGCTGGAGGACGAACACTAACACTTTTCCACTTATAAAAGTTAACGTTAAGGTTCCTGATAGTTAGAGACAAATGCAATCGCATGGCAGGATGCTGTAAACGACCAAACTTCAGTCAGGAGAACAACTGAGATAATCCATCCACAATACGAGGTTAGTCAATAATATACTGCAACAGCACGGGAATAGAGCAGCTGTGATAGAATACAGCATTAATGAATCAATGGTACAGAAGTGGAGGAAGCAAGAAGAATTAGTTTAATAAAGTTTGATTTATCTAACTGCTTTGTTTCGCTTAATATGCCTTATAATCCCGTGCACCTTATGGTCCGAAAAATACGTACTGCACACTGCAGTTTAATGTTGCAAAGCACCTCTTTTTAACTTCAGTGGATGTTATACATGGTTATGCTCAGGATATGTCAGCCCATTTCTACTGGAAATGCCTTGTGGTTGAACTTTCAGCAAGGAATTTGCATTTGCACTGTTAAATTTTTATATAGCTTTAATGCACATAAAAACCAGCTTCTTGTTTAAGTGAAAATAAATGGAAGTTTTTTTTTTTTGCACTAGTAATGTCGTGGAGTTGTATTTTGTCTCGCATCAATTATATCGTCAGTTATATCGTTATCGCAAATTTTCAAATATATATCGTGATAAATATTTTTGGGCATATCGCCCTGCCCTAACCACAGTGTCTGCTCACACCCCCTCAACCTCACCTGTAGTCAGCCTGGAATCCAGAGCCACACCACTGTGCCAGCCTCTCTCTTCCCATAGCACTGTTGACTCCTGTGTGATTCCTTACACCCCTCCCCCACCCATCACCTTCACTCAATACCAGGTTGAGATGCAAATGAGGAGACTGCACTCAGGCAAGTCTGCTGGACCAGACGGAGTGTGTCCCCGCGTCCTCAAGGCCTGTGCCCCCCAGCTGTGTGGAGTCTTTCATAAACTGTTTATGCTGAGTCTGAGTCTGCAGAGAGTCCCAGTGTTGTGGAAGACATCATGCCTCGTCCCTGTACCAAAGACGCCACGTCCCAGTGGCCCCCAGGATTACAGGCCCATGGCACTGACCTCCCACATCATGAAGACCCTGGAAAGGCTCATCCTGGACCAGCTGCGACCCATTGTCAGACCACATCTGGATCCCCTTCAATTTGCCCATCAGCCTCGTCTCGGAACAGAGGACGCCATCATCTACCTGCTTGATCGTGTCTACACCCACCTGGACCAGCCAGCAAGCACTGTGAGGGTCATGTTTTTTGACTTTTCCAGTGCTTTCAACACCATCAGGCCGACCCTGCTGGGTGATAAGTTAGCAGCAATGCAGGTGGATGCTTCTCTGGTGTCCTGGATTGTTGATTACCTGTCAGGAAGACCGCAATATGTACGTCTCCCACAGTGTGTGTCTGACAAGGTGATCAGCAACACAGGGGCACCACAGGGGACTGTCCTCTCGCCCTTCCTCTTCACCCTCTACACCACAGACTTCAGCCACTGCACAGAGACCTGCCATCTTCAGAAGTTTTCTGATGACTCAGCGGTGGTTGGATGCATCAGCAGGGATGATGAGACGGAGTACCGGGCTGTGATCGACTCCTTTGTCACGTGGTGTGAGCAGAATCACCTGCAGCTCAACATGGCAAAGACCAAAGAACTGATCGTGGACTTCAGGAAGACAAGGAAACACTTGACCCCTGTTTCAATCCAGGGGGTCAGTGTTGACATTGTGGAGGATTATAAATACCTTGGAGTCCACATTGACAATAAACTGGACTGGGCTAAAAACACCAAAGCACTCTACAGGAAGGGCCAGAGTCGTCTCTATTTTTTGAGGCGACTGAGGTCCTTCAACATCTGCCACAAAATGCTGAGGACTTTCTACGAGTCTGTTGTGGCCAGTGCGATCCTCTATGCTGTGGCATGCTGGGGGAGCAGGCTGAGGGTCGCAGATGCCAACAGACTCGATAAACTGATCCGTAAGGCCAGCAATGTTGTTGGGATGGAGCTGGACTCCCTCAAGGTGGTGTCGGAGAGGCGGATGCTGTCCAAAATAAAGACAATGTTGGATAACACCTCCCACCCACTCCATGACATGCTGGTCAGTCACAGGAGCACGTTCAGTGAGAGACTGAGAGTACCGAAAAGCACCACTGAACGTCACAGGAAATCATTCCTGCCTGTGGCCATCTCCCTGTACAACGCATCCACTTAACACACTGTTTACTGCCACAACTACACGGTTCTTTCCCGGTATTTATTATTGTGTGACTTATGTTTCTTTCCTGCTATTTATTATTGTGACTTATATATATATATATATATATATAGATATATATTGTACTATTCTTAGTTAGCGTGTTGTCTGTTTTGTTAATGTTGGTGTATAATGGAGCACCGTAACAAAGAAATAATTTCCCCCAGGGATCAATAAAGTATTCTGATTCTGATTCTGATTCTGAGATATTGTGTCTGCCTGGCTACAGAAGGGGGGCTGTACTGTTTCACCCCTATAAAGTCTTTGTCCTGACGATTGTAAGACAGTTCAATGCTGAATCTGCGCAGTGCTGAACTCCATGCATGTAACCAATAAATCTTCGCTTTGATCATACCTTCTGGACCAGAGTGGTTATTTGCTTGTGAGCCCTCCGTACTCCTTTTCTCCAATTTTGAATCTTAAAACCTGCATAGCGAACAAAATAAGGCTTCATCAGGTTGACGTGACAGACACAACATTTTCTCCTACACTCTGGGGTACCTATGACATAATCTGTGTCACTCAGTTTCTCTTCAACAGTATAGGGCCCACAGAACTTTACCTGGAGAGAAGATCCAGGAATGGGTAGGAGAGTCAACACTTTGTCACCAACTTCAAAATTTCTCTGCACAAACTTTTTAGCAAATTTCCTTTTCATTGCACCAGGAAACGAGTGCGTACCCCAACTGTTACCGGGCCCGAAACGAGAGGTGACTGTAAGAATGCTCTGTATAGCGTAGCCTGTAACACACTCATTTTCACTCCCCACACAAGCGCATCAGCACCACAAAACGAGTTATTAGAAAAACACAATGCGGACCCACCTACGCATCAGAATCAGTAAGCTGTTGGCTTTCTTACCCGAAGGCACGGACATGCTGTCGGGGCTGAAAGCTGACATCTCATATATTGTGATGCGTTGGTGGGTTTGTGCTTTGTGTTTACATCTTCTTTTCTTTTTTTTTGCGCCAGATTCTGAAGCTGCGAGTTTTGTCTCTCTCCAACCAATATTGACTGAACTAGCAGCAAAAGAAGATCCAAAATACGCTTCATATTTTGTTTCACAGAAATATCGTTAATTCCCTCTTACTTTTGGTGTTTTGCTTCCACCACAATAAAATCACACTTCCTGCACATCACTCTCTCTCTCTCAGTATACTTCAAGAACGGTTTCCCGTTATTCGCTCGCTTATTACCCATCAGTTTACTGTAATGTACAGCGCTGTCGGCTGTCTTGCTGTTATTAAAATTATGCTGAGCAATGCCTGAGACAGGCGGCGTCTTAAAGCTGTCATCACCAGCAAAGACTTTAATATGACCTGAAAAATGAATTTGTCACACCTTTGTCAAAGGAGTTGCAAAGAAAAGCGTCTGGACTTCTTTAAGTTGCTTGAAGACGTTTCACCGCAGGGTATGGCATTGAAAAGGATAAAATCATTGACCGCATTACATATCACTGGCTTTATCCAGGGGATGCCATACCCTGCATTTATGGACTTCCTAAAATCCACAAGGAAGGGGTCCCACTCAGACCCATAGTCAGTAGCATAAACTCAGCCACTTATAACATTGCGAAACACCTGGCTACCATCCTTGCACCTCTCGTGGGGAACACCCCACACCACATCAAGAACTCCACCGACTTCACCGACAAGGTCCAGAAACTTACCCTGGATCCAGATGAAACCATGGTGTCCTTTGATGTAGTCTCTCTCTTCACTTGCATACCCACCACGGAAGCAGTGGAGACTGTCAGAAAACGACTACAAGAAGACAGCTCCTTGGAAGACAGGACCAACTTCACACCCGATCAGATCTGCACACTGTTAGACCTCTGCCTCACCACTACATATTTCAAATACAACGAAGGCTTCTACAGACAAAAACATGGCTGTGCCATGGGCTCCCCCGTGTCACCTATTGTAGCCAACCTTTACATGGAGGAAGTGGAAAGGAAGGCTCTTGGCTCTTTCAAAGGAAGAGTACCCAGCCACTGGTACAGATATGTAGACGACACCTGGGTCAAAATCAAGACACAAGAAGTGGAATCCTTTACTGCGCACATTAACGCCGTGGATAAAAACATCAAGTTCACCAGGGAAGACACAAAGGACAACTGTTTGCCTTTCCTGGACTGCGCTGTGCACATTGAAGAGAATGGCAACCTCAACATCGAAGTTTACCAGAAGGCCACACACACGGACCAGTACTTCCTCTTTGACTCCCATCACCCTCTGGAACACAAACTTGGGGTAATCAGGACCCTACACCACCGGGCAGAACATGTTCCCTCTAAGCCTGAGGGAAAAAAGAAGGAACACACACACGTAAAGGAAGCACTCAAAACATGCGGTTATCCTAACTGGGCGTCCATAAAGTCAGCAAAGAGGCACAGAAAAGAAGATCAGACACCAGCGAGGGAGGATAAGAAAGACAGACGCAACAACGTTGTCATCCCCTATGTAGCCGGTGTATCAGAGAAACTCAGGAGAGTCTTCTCCAAACACGACATCCCAGTGTGCTTCAGACCCAGCAACACACTCAGACAGAAACTGGTTCACCCGAAAGACAAAACTCCAAAACACAGACTTAACAACATTGTGTATGCGGTACAGTGCAGCGAGGAATGCCCAGACCTCTACATTGGAGAGACCAAACAGCCACTTCACAAGCGCATGGCACAACATAGAACAGCCAGCTCCACAGGACAAGACTCAGCAGTCCATCTGCATCTTAAGGATAAAGGACACTCTTTTGAGGATGCCAATGTTCACATTTTGGACAGAGAGGACAGATGGTTTGAAAGAGGAGTGAAAGAGGCCATCTATGTCCACTGTGAGCCGACCATCTTTGAACAGAGGCGGTGGTTTACGACATCAACTGTCTGCCATTTATAACCCAGTTTTGAGTTCCCTCCCCAGACGCCTTAATGCCCACTCACATCCTGGGCCATCTGACCTCAGGAATTCACATGACAAGGTGGAGCCAGGTTTCACTATGAGCACACCCGAAACCCTGGCTGATTAGGTCCCACACCCACTTTCACACCTTGGCTCATGTGATTAGAGGATCACCAGGGGGTCCTTTGTCCCTCTTTGGGGGGATACTCCCACTTGGTTTAAATCTGGGACTCTCTGCCATTTGACCTTAGAACTGAAGAAGCTTCTCGGATGAGAGGTGAAACGTCTTCAAGCAACTTAAAGAAGTCCAGACGCTTTTCTTTGCAACTCCTTTGACTACGATGACCTGGATGACTGAGAACCTTCACAGACATATTGTCACACCTTTGTTTCACAATTAGAGAGTTAGAGATCAATCAGTTTCATTATCTACTCATTCAAAGAGATACTGATATTCAAAAACTGATTTATTACTTTTAACACCAGTGAACATCTTTTCACCTCATGATGTAAAACTAAAATAATACATATTAACTCAATAAAATACAATTAAACAATAAATATATTTAAACTGTAGCGTCTATAGTCGATAAACTGCGTCTTATCTAATATGAGGTGATCACATGACAAACAGCATAGATAGACCAGGAAGGCTTAAAATAGAATAGAATAGAACAGCTACTTTACTGTCATTTAGAACATGCACCAGTTTGTGGACACCAGGATGAAATTTCAGTGCACTGATTCTCCATTACACTAAAGTATCATATGAATAAATATTTAAAATCTAAAGATATAAAGTATAAAATAGGTCTAATACATGAAAGACTATAAGAACCTTTATCTATATAAAAGAATTAGCAAAAGAAAAACTGCACCAGATTTTTCAGCGGATAAAATTAGTACTGAACATGTCACCACTGTTCGTAAATACCACTGTTTATATATATATTTCTAAAGGTGATATTTGCATGAAATTCTCACAGGATGTTGATAACAACCCTCGAATCCACACATGCAAAGAAACCAAACCACAGATGTCCATAAATGATGTGTAATAATGAAAAGTGACAGTAAAAAAGTATTTAAACATATTTACTGCAAGGGTGATGGATATTAATGTTTTGTTTCTTGTTTTTTTTATTTCAAGGTTTTTTCTGTTTTTGTATTTTATTCAGTTTTATTATTAAACTCCCCTATGATATACCTGTTTATTTTCTATTCCTTCTCACATGACTAACATCCATTATTATTATTGTTGATGTGTTGTTTTAACACAGGCTGACTGGAATGGAGACATTTTACATAGAGATATTCAGCAGGGAGAAGTGAGTATTTTCTCAATGTTTTCATGACATATAAAACAAACAATTCTTCATCAAATTTTCTATAAAGAGTGTGCATGCCAATCTAACTCACACTTAGCTAACATGCGAAGTAGTGCCATCACCCACTGGTTTTATTTGGAACCATTTGGTTTCGTCAGGTACAACTTTTATTCTGCACCTCCTTTTTTTATTTGGAGCCTCAAAAAATATACAGTGTGAGTGAGATATTTCCTCTGAAAATTTAAACCACCTCAATGATTCTGATTAAAGCCCCACTAGTTTAAGGACATTCCAAACTGTTCTTCAAATGTGTGGATTTGTTCAATAAAAATGTTAATATTTTGCATTCCCCCCATGTCTCCCCCACAGAACTACTCTCAAACAACAAGATAAAGAACTGAAATCACTCAAATACAGGTACTGTGCATGTGTATGTTCACTGAAAAAAAGAACCTAGAAGTTTAGTCCAGACTAACTGTAGGAGCCATATGAGTTGCTCTTTTTCTGTCTAAGTGGGTTGGTTTAAATAGATTCACTCTATTGGTGCACGGGTGTGGGGCGTGTCTCATGGGTGTGTTAGAGGATAAATGTGGTTGCACTCACCTGTTCACAGCACCTGCTGTTGATGAGCAGAAAGGTAGGGTGAACATGGGGCAAAACTTTCTGTTGACCGCAGCCTGAGCGCAGCTTGAATGATTTTGAAATAGTTGACTGTAACTTGATGGTTTTGTATATGTATCCACTAATTTGATGCCATAGAAAGGTTGTAGTTTGGCATAGTAGTTAGTGCAGTCATGGAGAGTTGCAGTTATGTGTTTGTGTGGTCTGTGCATTTGTGTAATTGGTTAAAAGTTGATCCCATGTGCTGATTTGTATGTTGGACGGTGCATGCGGAATAAAAAGGAGCAAATGGTACAGAAGTGTATTTTATGCGTTTATTGTTGCGCGTCATCTGTTCCTCATGTTTAGTCTGCCGCGGCCGTTGGTTGGAGGAGCCGCAATACTAACATTTAAGGTTTTAACACAGACTGACAGAAATGGAGACATCTTATTAAGGCAAACGTAAAGAGGAAAGGTGAGGTAATCTGAAATCGTTATTAAGGAAGAAATCAAATATAATTTCCATTTTTAAAAGACTGAAAACATAAAGGTCAGGTATGTCTGGCCAACAATTAATGCCATCCAGAGTAGCTGTAGTAGCAGCTCACACTGGAATGGTTTGCAGCTGAGTGTGAAGCAGCGGGAATGAGGATCAGCACCTCCAAATCTGAGGCCATGGTTCTCAGCCAGAAAAGGGTGGAGTGCCCACTCTGGGTCGGGGATGAGTTCCTTCCCCAAGTGGTGGAGTTCAAGTATCTTGGGGTCTTCTTCGCGAGTGTTGGGAGAAGGGAGCCGGAGATCGACAGACGGATTGGTGCTGCGGCTGCAGTGATGCGGACGTTGCACCGGTATGTCGTGGTGAAGAGGGAGCTGAGTGTAAAAGCGAAGCTCTCAATTTACCGGTCGATCTACGTCCCTACCCTCACCTATGTCCACGAGCTGTGGGTAGTGACCGAAAGAATGAGATCACGGATACAAGCGGCGGAAATTAGCTTGTATCCGCGATACAAGTGAACGCTTTGGTGTTCCGCCGGATAAGCTGGAGGAGGTGGTTGGGGAGAGGGAGGTCTGGGCTTCTCTGCTTAGGCTGCTGCCCCCGTGACCCGGCCCCAGATAAAGCGGATGAAGATGGATGGATGGATGAATTGAATTGAACACCCATCTGGCGAAACAGACAGAGGTGTGAGTGCTGGATTAACTCACCTGAGCCTCCAGCAGCAGCAGATGCAGGACCAGCGGGCACAGAGACCCCTGGTAAAACAGACCTGAGCAGCAGGCTGCACTAAGAGCTGAGCTGTTACCCCGGCAGAGGCGAGATGCAGCTGACTCTCTGAAAAACTTAATGTGGTATCACACAATTCATCTCCCCCCAATTGCCCCTGAAATCACTGTTTATTAGTTAACCGTCTGGCTTTGAACCCCAAATTGAAATGTCCATTGCAGAATGGAAGAATGGAAAAATAGTAGCTTCGCAGACATGTGCTAGGTGAGTGTTCCTTTTTTATTCTCTTTCAAAAATATAAATTTGGAGTTCAAAATCTCTTCAGTCCCAAACTGTGACAGGGTTTTAGATTCCAAAGGAGAGAAATAAAAAATGTAATCCAATCCGAAGTATCACAAAATAACCTCACAAAATGCGCAACTTGGTGTAACCCAGCTCGGCGCATTTGAGCAGTATGTGTCACGTGATAGAGCGGCTGTTGTCTGCGAGACCTGTCTGCAGTCTGTTGGAGCATTTGGAGCCTCGCTATATGCTTCCTAACCGTGGCATTTCATCTCGGCGAAAACTATCCCAGAGAAGTAAAGCAAGTGGGTAAGTTCATCTCTGAGTGTTTGCATAGTATTTCCACGTTAAGCTTAACTGATATATGGAGCCACAGCTGGACTGGCCATCCATATTGAGGTGAAAAGGAAGCGATTTGTCCCGTACTTCAGCTAGAATTGAAAAATAGATAGAAAGCTGGCGTTATTCTGTCTTTGTTGCGCAGTTGCATCTACTTCTCTCATTCACTCCCCCTCTCTCTCCTGTTATTACTTCAAACATGAAACTGATCAACGATCAGCTGATCGGCTTTTCTGTCGCAAGTCCCGTCTTTCTTGTTTGTTTATCGCCCACTTTGCGCTAGAAAGAACAGACCAGCAGATAACCAACAGCATCACGTTTAAGCATGAAAAGCTGTTGTTAGAATGTATTTAATATTACTTTCTAGTATCAGCTGATGTTTGCTGGAGCCACAGCTGTAAAAGCTGCTGGTCATGATATGGTTTGGATGTGAGAGGGAAACATGAAGATGAAACCAGGACATGTCCTTACTAAATCATCAGAGCTGAACAGATGATTGAGAAACAGGTTTACCTTTTGTGACGTGAATGAGTTGAAGGGAAGTTATGAACTGTTTCCGAGAGACAAATAACACCAGGATCCTTTTTACGTTGCTGAAGGCTGGTAACTGTGCAGGGGCGGGTCTAATAAAGTTTTGCCAGGGGCCCAGGTTGGGCATTAACAGGGAGAGGGGGGCACAAAGAAATACTTTTCTTTTTTATGTCATTTAAAAACTTTTAATAAATTATTATCTGAATCTTACAACAAAGGTTGTCATTTGAATAAATGTATAGAAATCCATTATTGTATATAGTAACTAATAAGTCTAATATACACCCTAGTAAATTATAGTACTTTTTCCTTTGAGAAGGTACCTGGGCAGTCTGCAATTCTGTTGAAGAAATATGTTGAATCTACTTAATTATTGTAGAAAAATAATTGATTTCTGTGCATTTGTCTTACACATCTTACATTAAATTAAAGTTGATTACATCGATTAAGGGCGGAGGGTGGTTCTGTAATATTTTTGTTGGGAGTTGGCAACCCTATTAGTTAGGTGGCTTAATATTTCCACTAAGTACTCTTTAAAATACCAGAATAGAGAGGATGGTGTAAGTTTTAATTTATTAGATTGATCAGTGTTGCTGAACTATAAAATGTTTTGGATGCAGTGTATTTTTTGCATAGAGGTATAGCAGAATAGCTTCAGTCTCTTGTTTTTTTTTAAACCTGAGTATGAACTTATACAAAATGCAGCAAGATATTTATAAAAAAAAACTGTTCTGTTGACAAAATACTCTATATCGGATTCATATCGGTATCGGCAGATATCCAAATTTATGATATCGGAATTGGTATCGGATATTAAAAAGTGGTATCGTGCCATCTCTATTTAGAACAAGATTCAATTCAATTCAATTTTATTTACATAGCGCCAAATCACAACAAAAGTCGCCTCAAGGCGCTTTATATTGTACAGTGGATCGCACAATAATAGATACAGAGAAAAACCCAACGATCATATGACCCCCTATGAGCAAGCACTTTGGCGACAGTGGGAAGGAAAAACTCCCTTTTAACAGGAAGAAACCTCCGGCAGAACCAGGCTCAGGGAGGGGCGGCCATCTGCTGCGACCGGTTGGGGTGAGAGACGGAAAACAGGATAAAGACATGCTGTGGAAGAGAGACAGAGATCAATAACAGATATGATTCGAATCAGAGAGGTCTATTAACACATAGTGAGTGAGAAAGGTGACTGGAAAGGAAAAACTCAAAGCATCATGGGAATCCCCGGTATCCTACGTCCACTGCAGCATAACTAAGGGAGGATTCAGGGTCCACCTGGTCCAGCCCTAACTATATGCTTTAGCAAAAAAGAAAGTTTGAAGCCTAATCTTGAAAGTAAAGATAGTGTCTGTCTCCTGAATCCAAACTGGAAGCTGGTTCCACAGAAGAGGGGAACCAGCTTCCAGCTCGTTTGGCTCTCAGCGAAGGCGGTCTCACTTTTTCTCCTCTCCTCTCCCTTATCTTCCCTGCTTAGCTTCTTTTGTCCTTGTCTTGTCTTGTGCTTTTTGTATTACTTTTCCCTGGAACACTCTCTCACAGTCTGTTCTCTAAAACCTAAAAGAGGAATTATGGATTTGATCAACTGGTCTCTGAATGCAATTGACACCCCTTCAACGAGAAGTCTGGGCTTGGGTGAGCCTGACTGCTGAAGATATCGACCTATTCGGAACCATGGTAACAGGGTTCTTGCTGATCGGGACTGGCTTGGCCCTGGCTTATCGAAGAATTAAGGAAGCGGAACCGGCTGTTCAAACCCCCACAAAGCTGCCGGCTGGGATTAAAACGATGGGATGAGGCATGAGTTTCTCGAAATGGGTTGTTGAGTGCAACATGGATGAGATCTTGGAGAACCACACAGCTGCCGTGAATACTCAGAACAAGACCTCTGAGTGCAAACTGATTACATCTGGAGGGGCTCGCTCGGAATTACACCTCTGGGCACAAATTGATCACATCTTGGGAAGCGCACCGCAGTTGTGAGTTCTCAGAATCGGCTCTTTGACCACAAGAATGACAACACCACGGAACGTAAGTTTGGATAACATCATAGGAAGATCACGGCTCTCCAACAGGAGATTGAGAGACCAGTGTTGGACTGTTAGAACAGCTTTGAAATTCTTATGAGTTGTTCGCACTAAAGTTAAAACCATCATCATCATTTCATGCGGCTACCCCCTTCGGCGCCAGCTGTGGGCTCAAGGCTGGAGCCGAACAACAACACCCTGATAACGACTGTGTTTGTCTGTTCCTCCCTGTGTTGATATATAGGTGTTCATGTAATAATATGGTTTACCAGCAGGGGGCGCTGTGTCTAAGAAAGCTCATGAAAGAAGACTGGTCTGTGGTGTGACAGCAATGGTGTCAATAAAATGTTTGGAGCAGTAGCTCGCAAGATATAAGTGAATGCTGTTTTATTTTTAACAAGCGCTACGAAGATAACACATGGTACCAGGAGTGAAAGTGGGAGAGTGGAAGCGATAGTAGTTCACGGTTCTGTTTTGGATGGAAAGTTTGAAGCCACCGGAAGGACTGAAACTGGTGGGGAATGTGGACAGCAACTGGCGGTGTTTTAAGCAGCAGTTTGAGCTGTATATGGCTGCCATGGGACTGGACTCTAAACCCGATGCCAGGGAAGATTGCGTTGCTACTCACGGTAGCTGGTCCTCAAGCCATTGAAGTCTTCAACACATTTGAGTTTGAGGAGGTTGGTGACAGGAATAAGTACGACAAAGTGGTTGAAAAGTTTGATGCACACTGTTCACCACAGAAGAACACAGTATATGTAAGGTATGTTTTCCGATCTCGGATGCAGCAACCAGAAGAGACTTTGATTGCTTTGTGACTGATTTGAAGCTAAAGGCACAGTCATGTGATTTTGGAGAGCTGAGAGATTCTATGGTTCTTGATCAAATTGTGTATGGGATCCATGATAAAAGGACTAGAGAACGGCTGCTCAGAGATTCCAAACTAACTCTTGATGAAGCAGAAAGACTGTGTCATGCAAGTGAGTTAGCCCTGCAGCATGCAAAGACATTTAATGAGACAAGCGTCACTGCAGTATATGATAGTGCTAAAATAGCTGTGGTTAAAAAGAAAATGAGGAAGAATATGCCACAAAAGTCCAGCAAAGAGGATACAATGTACTCCTGTAAGCGATGTGGTAGCAGACATGAACCTAGACAGTGTCCAGCTTATGGCAAAAGATGTTTGAAATGCAATGGAAAAAAATCATTTTACCAAACAATGTCTGTCTAAAGCCAAACCCAAATCAGTGCATGTAGTTGAAGAGACTGACTTAAGTGAGACTTTCTTTGTGGGCATGGTGTCACTTCAGGATGTAAAAAGTGAGCATAACGTATCAGAAGACGGTGAGAGACACTCAGATTATGAAGATACATGGATTGTTTCACTCCCAATACAAGGAACTTTGGTGGCACTAAGGATTGATACAGGTGCACAGGCAAACCTAATCAGCATGACAGAGATCAATGCTATGAAACCAAAGCCCAAAATAATAAAGAAAGGTGTACCTCTAAAAGACTACAATGGAAAGAATATTGAAAGTAGTGGTCAATGCAGACTTAAAGTGACAATAAAACATAAAGATTATGATGTATTGTTTAATGTTGTTCCAGAAGGTCGTGAATCACTGCTGGGTGGCGTGACATCCAAAAGATTAAACCTAGTAGAAAGAGTGTATCACATCAGCTGTGCAGAAGCAGCAAGTGGTCAGCGAGGAGGCAGTTGACTCCATTGTACGGCATTATGAGGATGTCTTCAAAGGTTTGGGATGTCACCATGCACTTACAGTATCCAGCTGAAAGAGGATGCAAATCCGGTGATCCACTCACCACGTAGAGTCCCAGCTCCACTGAAGGGACCGTTTAGAGAAAGAACTTGACAGGATGTCAAGATGGTACAGATTCCTAAGAATGCCATTTGGCATAATCTCAGCATCTTTTTTCATCGTGCCATGGACAACATGTTAGAGGGATTACAAGGTGTTCGCTGTTTATGTTGATGATGTGGTTATTTGGGCTCCACCCTACAAGAACATAATGAAAGACTGGTGAAGGTGCTGCAACGGGTGAGGGAGAATGGATTAAAGCTGAATCATGACAAGTGTCATTTTGGTGTAAAGGAAATAACATTTTTAGGAGACAAAATTCACTGCTGGAGGTATTGAGCCAGATGAAAGAAAGATAAAAGCCATCGCTACAATGCCATGCTCAACTGATAAGAGAGGTGTGCTCAGAGTGATGGGAATGATAAACTTTGTTGGAAAATTCATACCTAACTTGTCAGTGAGAACATCAGCACTAAGGGAGTTACTTCATTGATTCCATAGAATTTAAATGGACAGTGAGGCATGAACAAGAATGGAACGGTTTAAAAACCACACTGACGAAGCGCCCAGTGCTTGCATATTATGATCCAACTAAGAGTCTGAAAATCTCAACAGATGCCTCAAAGGATGGGGCTTGGAGCTGTTTTACTTCAAGCTGAAGAGGGGAGCTGGAAACCAGTTGCTTATGCTTCTAGATCCATGACTGAGTCTGAAACCAGATATGCTCAGATTGAGAAAGAATGTCTTGGGCTGGCATATGGACTTGATATTTTCAATGTTATGTCTATGGTCTTCCTACCTTTACAGTTGAGACAAATCATCGTCCTCTTGTGTCAATCATTAAGAAAAATCTGAATGAGATGTCGCCGAGGATTCAACGTCTCATGATGAAACTGCAGAGATACAGCTTTGACTTGATATACACACCAGGCAAGCATTTAGCTTTAGCACATGCACTGTCGTGAGCATCACAGGTGTGTCATGCAAGCTCCACTGAGAAAGAAGTAGATGATCATGTTAATATGATTGTGGAGTCTCTGCCAGTGTCTGACTCAAAGATAAAACAAGTATGTGAGGAGACAGCTGCAGACAGGGAGCTGCAAACGGTGATGGACAATATCCAAGGAGACTGGTCCAAAGGGTCTTGTTCAAAGTATTATCCATGTTAGATCAGAGCTCAATGTGGTAAATGGACTGCTATTGAGAGGCAATAGGATTTGTGATACCACATAGTCTGAGAAAGCTGATACTTCAAAGAATACATGAGGGACACCTGGGAAAAGAAAGTGTAAAAGGAGGGCTAGAGACACTGTGTACTGGCCTGGAATTAATAAAGACATTGAGAGCATGATTGGAAAGTGTGAAACATGTAACAAGTTTCAGAGCAGAACAGGCAAGAGAACCCATGATGATTCCTGATCTTCCTACAGAGCCATGGAGGAAGTAGGAACAGATTTATTTCATTTTAATGGGAAAGACTATCTGTTGGTGATAGATTATTACTCTAAACTTTCCTGAGATTGCTCTGCTTACAAGTACAAATGCTAATAATGTGATCACACATGTGAAGTCTATCTTTTCCAGGCATGGAATACCAGAAACTGTAATTAGTGACAATGGTCCTTGCTATAACTGCAAAGAATGGCAGAATTTCGCAAGAGAATATGGCTTTAAACATGTCACATCAAGTCCTCAACATCCACAGGCAAATGGCAAGGCTGAAAAGGAGTGCTTATCATCAAGCAGCTTCTGAAGAAGGCTACAGACAGTCAATCAGATCCTTATTTAGCTCTGCTGAGCTACAGGACTGCTCCTCTTGACTGTGGTTTATCCCCTGCAGAATTGCTGATGAATCGTAAGCTAGACACCACTTTGCCCTGCTATGCAGAAGCAAGCAGAGTGAAGAATTATAAAAAAGCAAGAGCATCTGAAATGGAAACAAAAACAGCAATACGACAAGGGAACAAGAGCACTTGGATTGCTTGCAAAGGACGATGTAGTGAGAATCCAAGATCAGAATGCATGGAGCAGGAAAGCCATTGTTTCCTTCAGGAAAGCAGGTCCGAGATCATATGACGTAAGGACTGAAGAAGGTCATGTGTT
>NW_027052323.1:0-56169 GCF_036321145.2 Pelmatolapia mariae | reverse complement strand
AACTTTCCCAATGATGTAACAATGATTTTTTCTTCAAAGTAAGAAAGCAAAGAAAAACTGATCCATTAGACTAAGAGTCTTGATTTTTTTCAGAGACAACATATAACATTTATAACCCCCCCCCACACACACACACACACACACACACACACACACACACTCGAGTGTCAGGAGCAATTTGTGAACAAGGTAAGCAGAAAAGGAAAAGAGTCAAAAGGAGGGATTACAAGATGTTAGAGACGTGCTACGATGTAGATTTGGTGTTGAGACAGTGGCACTAACAAAAAAACAAGGGGCAGAGCTGGAGCTGACAGAGCTGAAGATGTTAACATTTTCTCTGGGTGTGACCAGGATGGACAGGGTTACGATTAAGTACATCAGAGGAATAGCTCCAGCTGAGTGGTTGAGAAACAAAGTTTTATATATGCACAGCTTAATAAGGTTTATATGTAAATGTAGTGTTTGAGAGATCTTGCTGGGAAAAACAGACAGAATCAGTTACATTCCTGCTTTGTGGTGGCTTTTATTGTCACTAAGAAAACAAAACGGTCATACATCTTTTGGTATAAGACTAGCTTAAATATTGCAAACTAGTACTTCACATTGCTCTTCAGTTGTTTTTCTGATAAAGTGCCAGTTCAAAGAGTGCTTGCACTAATATTAAATTATTTTTTGCTGCCATCTCAGTAACTGTAGCTGTTGACTAATCAAGCAGTACTTGATATTGACAAAATAATGCCTGGACACAAAAATGTAAGTACTTGTGGGACTGATAATAATGCCGATGAAACGGAGGGTTTTTGAGCTAATTTGCTGAACTTCATTCAGCTGAGCTGTGTGCCATGCTCAAGGAGTTTCACCCAAATAATCCATCTGCTGCCTGAGAACTTGGACAGCCTCAGTTCTTTAAGATTGTTTTTTTACGTGTGTCTCTACACTAGATCTACGACATGTATTTGTGTGTATTTTCCCCAAATCTAGATGATGTATAAACTTAATTTATTAATTTATTAAAACTATAAACCTCAACCTCAATAGAGTGACAAGAGTCCATCGTTAGAGAGAACCTAATGATACAGGTGTCCGATTAAATGTTTGTTTAATGCTTAGTACTCAGTCAACATTCAGAATAATTATTTTTAGACAGACATTATTTTAGAAACTTTAAGCTTTCATTGCTGAATAATTAAATCTGCTACAGGTTTGGATCAGTGTAGACCAGAAGTTCAACAATCCAAGTAAAAGAGAATCTACAGCTACATTAAATTTGAAAGTAGTATCAGCAACTCAACAAATCAACATTAGTGTTTGCATAAGGTTGAGAATAAATGTTTAAACTATCAAAGTAATCCCTTTTCAAAGATACCACTTAACACTGACCCATCAAAACGGCCCCTAATTCACAGGATGAACCAGTGTTTCATCTACAAAACAGAAAAATTAACAACCAATTATAACCTGCGAGTAACACTGTGGAGGATCTGTGGTAGTTTGGAGTTGCATTTTGGCCCCTGCTGTTGAGGATATTTTCAAAATTGATGGAATTATCCTAGAAAAGCACCCTCAGATTTGGGTTCACCATGCAATACCATGTGGAAAGCATTTGATTGATAATAGCTTAATTTTTCAGCATGGCTATGATCCCAAACACACTGCCAGTGTTGTAAAAGCAACCCTGGCACTATGACAGCCAACATCCAAAGAAGAGCTGTGAATGTCCTTCAAGAAGCCTGGAGAACTGTTCCTGAAAACTACTTAAAGAAATTATTTTTAAAAAGCTGCCTAACAGAGTTCAGGCTGGCGTTCATACCAAACAGACTTTTGCACAGTACTGTTCATCAGGGTTTCAGCTCCCCTGCAAGACCAGAAGACCTGGTCCACTCTTAAACGATGGAGTTCACTGTATACTGCACACTATCAATGTACTTACAAGTACTAGTCTGTAAGTGGTGTGTAGTAATTTCCTAACAATGATTTCTTTCTGAATTATAAAATGTGGACACTCTCTGTATCTCTATGTCTACAGACACAGTCTTTCTGCTGCTTTCAGGACACTTTGCACATGCTCAGTAGAGCATGATGCCTTTTTTGTAACAGATTATTCCCACTCTCTTTTTCTTCTTCCTTTTGTTTGTATCAATCTGTCCCTCTATTCTGTGCTCTTGATGTCCTTTCCTGTTTCATTTCTCTCTAGATACATCTCATTCTCATCTGACTTTGTCTTCCTCTTTACGCAGTCTCAGCTTGTCAGAAAAGGGTCTATCATTACTCTCTCCTCCCTCCCTAAATATCCCCTCATCCTATACTTGATCAAGCAGGATGACAGAAAGGGTGGAGGCTAGTAGAGAGTGGGACTGGAGAGAAGGGAGGTGGATGGGAAAGCTAAGGGGGAGAGTGAGAGAAGCTCAGACATTTTAATGCAAACTAACGGCATTAATCTGGAGAGAGCTACAGCTCTCCAAATGATCTATGCTGAGTTTACAGGAACTTGTTTGAAAGCTGGCTCTAACGCATGCACACACACACACACACACACACACATATATCATTTTCAGAGAGCTTGTGGTCCATCACACAGTAGCTGACAAACATAACTCAACCCTGGGGACCTGAGGTAAACAAGATGATCGAGCTAGATTTCCCTTCGTGTCACGCGTGTCTTCTGACATGTTTCATCATCGATGTTTTATTTGACATTTTGCCTGAAGAACAACAATAATCTGTTAAAGTTGTTCAAGGCCTCACATGTGTCGAGTAGATATATTTTGGTTGTGTGTGTCTTATATGATGACATTTGTGTACACGCTGCCCTGAGACACTTTGTGATTCTCCTAGAAATACATGTCTTTTCATAATAAATTAACAGGGCTCCTATTATTTTAGTTTAATAAAATGTGCACATTTCATACAACTTTTTCTGTACTTTGCCAGCACAGTGCCATTTAATTGGGACATTTCGGGCACAGCATGTAACACTGTTGCATAGTGGAGGAAGTTATTTTGGTTCTAGAACTAAAAGCTCTATTAATTCAGCCCTTAAAAAATGTTAGGTGAGTCATTATTGTAGCGCTTCTCCAGCTCGGGTTGGTATGAAACTCTGAGAGTCTATCCATCAGTCCAAATGACTGCAAAACAAAATATTTGTAAGATAAAGGTACCAGCTTGTGTACACATACTTCAGAGGACAAGTTAAATACAACTTACAAGGTGTGTTTGATAAGAAAGATCCAATCAAGTGAGCTGGTAAGCACAGGCGAGAGCTAAAGAATACAAGTGCAGATAAGCAAGCAAAACTTTATTTATATAGCGCTTTTCAATCCAGGCTTTTGCACAACGCTGCACAGACTGTGAGCTTATAATAAAGCTGCAACCATAAAACTATGTGGGTAGTATAAAGTTACATATGAGCATTACTGAAACAACTTGCAATTTTCCTAATTGCTGTTAATTGGCACTATCATTAATTGATATACAAAGTCAGTAAAATAAGGATTTTAACAGCTAATTGTCACAAAGAATGAAAAACACATCGATCAAAATCATTAATTAAATAGCTAAGAATACAGATTGTATGTAAATAACATATTTAACACGTATATAAAATGACAGACTGTGTATAAAAGATGGACATAGCCAGATGAAGATGGGTATTGAGCCAAATATAACCATCACCATCTTGGTGTTTTGAAGCGCCCCACCTTAAATGTTCAGACTCCTTTCATTTTGAAGTCTTGGATGCTTAGTACTTTAAAATTCATTCACATCTGCAGAGTTCCAAACCTCCTCTGTCAAAACTTTTACTTACTTAACTTACTCGCACCAATCCTGCAAATTGTTTTATAAAGTGGTAAAAGACGAAAAGGTTTGTAACTTTTCATGAATTAGAGGACACGAGTGTGAAAGTCATATTCAGTGTTTTCTGTGTTGGTTTTTTAAGCATTATCACTGATTATTCTTTAGATTTTCTGGGAACCCATCTGTCTGATGTCATTCCTTTGGAAAAACAACCACGGGAAAGGTCCTTACTGACAGGTGTTGGCTCCACTATTCTTAAACAAAAACACTTAAAACACACTGTATGTTTTTTCATCAGAATTTCTGCCAAGCACAGAGTTGTAGACAACCCCATGCTGGCAGACAACAGAGAGAACAGCATGCTGAACTAACAATACCGTAACAGTGTGTGCAAAAGCCATCGCAGTAACAAAAGTTGAAAACAAAGACGACATTAATAGATATGACACAGAAAATATCTCCCAGACCCAAGACCTCTTTGCACTAAGCCAGAATGAGAATGTCCAAGTTTATTGGCCACTGTTGTGAGCAGATCTGTCATAAAGTGAACTGCGGATAAAGAGAAAATTGTAACTCTTGATGGCTGCCTAAGTCTTGGTCAGCAAAATGTTTTGCCTGAGGGAGAGTAGTAGGGAGAGAGAGTAAGGTTATGGGGAGAAATTGTGCTTAGAATGAAGTTTCTACTGATGCTGATCATTCCTTTAAAAGTTTTGAGGTTATTGTTATAGCCGGGGTCGAGAGCTAATAACGATGAAGTGAGTGTGTGGATTGGATGTGTATGTGTGGAAGACCGGGAGTGCAGGGTAAGAGAATTATTTTTTGTTGTTCAAAAAGTTTTTCTTTTCCCCTGAATCGCTTTCCACACCTTTCAAAGTTGTTCAAATAGATCCACAGTCCCACCCTGCATCTAGGACTGATGGGGGGTCTAATTGTCCTGTTCCTAGTGGCTGGGCCTCATCCAGTGAGGCCTGAAAGGGCTCATCCTGATGGGTCAACCCATCAGTGAGCCAGCCACCTTAGTCATAAGGCTCAAGTGCCTTAGGGATCCAATCTGATTGGCCTTAAGGAGATAAAATGAAGGAACCAGTGTATGAGGCTGAGAGATATCGGCTAGATATACTCAGGTTCATCCAATGCTCTAGTTTTAGAACCAGTCTCCTGGAGTGCGTGGCCGAGTATATTAGGGTGTTCCCAGGTACGAGGGCTGCTTTCTTGCATCCTGAGGTCAGAGACCCTGAGGCTGCCTGATATTAATCCTGGTCTTAGCTCTAAGCCGAACACTGGAGGACCGTGACACTATGCCCAATCTAAACCCAAGTGTGATTAGCATAGACATCCAGTAATAGAACACCAGGCTACTATTAACAAATAACTTGTTTGGGCATAAGGGTGTTCACAAGACACCTTCATACCAGGACACCATAAGCCTCAGATTGATAATTGTTTTGGTAATACTGTAACCAGATCTGTGGACACACTCCAGTGAGGGGAGGAGCTAAATTTTCAACTGACCTGGTGGTGAGTTGGATCAGGTTGTGGGAGAAGATGCTGGAGTGGAAACCCGTGTCTCAAATGGTAGACAGCAGAGGTGAAGGTGAGCAGAAGTCAGTTCTGAAGCAGAAGTTTGGAGCCAGCTTACAGTTAGGCGATGCAGAACACAACTCTGTCAGTAGCTGAAGCAAAACTTGGATTTGGAAGGAATTAAATTCTGAGAAACCATAAGGAAACTCAAAAAAAGGAAGCAGTTTCTTACCCACTTATATGGTGGAGCTGGAGTGTTGCTGATGTCAACTGAGCATAGACATCAAGGGTCTCTTGAAACCCACTAACAGGCCTTCTTGTTAAAATGAGTTACAGAGACAACTGTACTTTTGCACTATGGCCTGTTTATTCTGTCACAGCTGCTTTAAAGGCTTCTGTAATGTTAGCTTCAAACTGAGGATGAATCTTCAAGACGTATAGCAAACCATCTCTCGGTTCCCCTTACAACACATGTTGTTAGGATTGTGCTCTTAGAAGTGCAGAAGTTCCAGCTCTCTGCAGAGACTTGGTTTGACCAAACTAGAGAAGTTAATGATTCAGAGTATTTAATATAATAGTTCATGCCCTAAAAATGCAGAACAATAACCTGACACATTGTCAACAATAAAAAAATTTTACACGTTAAAACAAATTTGTGTTATTGTGTTGTTTCTGTTAAACAGTTAAACAGTGCTGTGTGAAGTTGTAAAAGATAAAGCCAACCCTGCTTTGTTAAAGTGGTAGACAGTGATTTAATGGGGTGAGCAGTTCAAAGTGAAATACACACTGCTAGGTTCAGAGGGCTTCTCCTTCTCTGTCTTATTCGCCTTGAGTCAGCTCGGCACTTTTAATTAGTGGTTAATATTTCATGAACTTGGGACGATATAGAGCTCACTCCTAGATTTTTTTTTTTTTACTTTGTTTCTGTGCCCCTTTCATTGCCTTCTGCTGTCATTAATGCCTCCTCCCATTCAATATCTCTGGTGCCTGGTTGGAAAAATTGCTATGCAAGGCAATATTGTTAGTACGCTTTCAAAGAAAACACTGAAAAGCAGAAAACCTGAAATAAGTAGTGTACAGTTTTTGCCAAATAGAGGAAGAGACTGTAGGTTTTTTTTCCTGTAGCTGAATATTTACTATAAATCAGACACATCTTCTTAAAGCACATAACTTTTAATGGCTTTTATGTTGAAATCAAATCATCATGTAATCTCATTCTCAGTTGACTAGAGTTTGATCAGATCATGCGTTAATTTAAAAATTGAAATTGTGGCTCAGAAACATAATAATGTTATTATTACATGAGCACATATCACTTAGACAAACTCAAGTCTTCTTCTTCAGTTGGAAAATGTGTCCTCATCTCCCATTACTGCCACTAATCAATGCACGAGTGTTCAATATAGCTCATTAAGTCTGAGTGTATCTTAATTGCTTCTAATTTGACAGATAGTATTTTTGCTAGTAAAAATCAAATATATGAAGAACATTTTTATACTTTTGTAAGCAAGAAATCTGCAATTTCCTAATCAAAATTTGTTGCCCTCAGATCTTGAATGAGATCAAGGCAGATTTTGTCCCATGCTAAACGCCCTGGTTTGCTCTCGTGTGATGCGTAGTGGTTCGTAAAGTGATACCCAGAGCATGTCAAAGCAGTGCTCAAATGTTTAACAACAAAACTCCGAATTCCTCAGGGCAGGGATTGAAAGCACGTCTTTTAAGAAGATCAGCATTCAAACATCCGATCCTCTTTTCCTCCTCTGAGGCTTTCCTTCTTATCCAACATCCTCTGAACCTCTGCCTCCAAACTTACTACAGCTGTCACTAAAAAACGTCAAAAGTTTGAATAAATTTGAATTCCCCACCCTGACCCTGCGCTGTCATCCATTGGTGGGAAGAGATTACTCTTCAGTATAGTCTATGTCTGGATTCTGCAGTGTGGTGTCATTGCATTTTCTCATTAACCTTGTATTAATATCTTACCTGGAATATTTTTCTACAAAGCTCTCGGACACTGATCAGGTGTAACATTATGATCACTGACAGGTGGGATACATTAGGGAACAAGTGAATATCTTATGGTGTCTTAGAAACAGGAAAAATGGGCAAACATAAGCATGTGAAGAGTTTGACCAGGGCTAAACTGTGGCTGTTGTCAAGCATCCCTAAAACCTCAGCTTATGTGGAGTGTTCTCGATCTGCAGTGGTCAGTATCTATCAAAAGTGCTCCATGGCAGGAACCATGGTGAAAAAGAGATACGGATGTGGGCGACCTAGGTTCACTGATGCACATGGGGAGCATCGCTAACAAAAACAGTTGTTAAGATGCCTCCCTTTAGTTTCTCTGAAAACAAAGCAGCTCCCTCCAGATGTCTGAGGACCTCCCCCTGTCTCTAGAGCTGAGCTTGAATTTGTGATTCTTTCTTCTGAGTAAGAGCTACAGCATGGATCAACCGATAAAGCAAAAGCTTCACCTTCCAACTTAGCGTTCTCCAACATGGGCATGGATGTCATGATGTCATGGTCCTGGGTCATTTGACCCAGTGTTTTGGGTTTATTATTGTGATCTTGTGTTCTAATGTATTCTATGTATTTGGGTTTAGACTTTTTAATTCTTAGGGTTTTGGTTCTGTGCTTTCTCTGTTTTGTGTCTGCCCATGTGTTCCCTCCCTGTTGCCATGTCTGATGTCTTAGTGTAAAGCTTGTGTCTGTGCATACCTGTTGTATTTCCTGTTTTACTTTGAAGGTGAAGTCTTATGTGAATGTATCTGGTTTTGCTTCCCTAGTCTAGTTAGCCCTGATTTCTCCCAGCTGTGTTTCCCTCCTGTCTCCTATTCCCTGATTACGCCACTGTATATATAAGCCCTGTGTTTTCTCCTGCTTGTTACTGGTTCGGCTGTGTTGTCTCCCTGTGTTTCTGCCGTATGATAGTTTCAGGTCAGTTTCATTAGCTTCCTCGGTTTAGGTTACTCTTAGTTTCTCTGTATGCCCTTCTCCGTCCCTCCTGTTTCCTGCTTACCTCACAAAATAAAGCTCCACATCTATGTCAGTGCCTGCGTTTGGGTCTTTACCTCAACCTCCACACAGCCTGCCTTACCAGCCATGACAATAACTAAAGCTAGGGCAAAATGATTTATAGCACACATCCATAACGATTTCAAAAACAATAACTAGGTGCACAAGTTTGAATTCATTTTAGATTTACTCTCATCCAAAAGCATACATACACTCATTTATTATTGTAATTGTTTTGACAGCACTCATCCAATAACCGTATGTAAGTAAAGCTATTCGGTCACCAAATTGCCAAGGTCTGGAAGAAAACCCAAACTGTCACTCTCAAATGAAAGGAAGTCTACAGTAAAGTGAATTTTACATCACCTTGGATTGATTCATGGTCCTGAGTAAGAAATAAGCCTCTCTATATATACAAGCCAAATGTCTTCTAGAGAAAAGTCTTACAGTCAGATGAGACAAATATTGAGATACGAGACCACAATAACAGGAGGAGGTGTAAAGATGAGAATTCAAACCTAAGACTGACAGCAAAACACTTCCAGACAGTTAGTCCAGTGTCAGTGGATGGAATAAGGAACAAGAAGGCTTGCTCATAGGGGGTGATATGATTGTTGGATTTTCTGTTTTCTTTGTAATATTGTAAGGTCTTTACCTTATACAAAGCGCCTTGAGGCAACTGTTGTTGTGCTCTGGCGTTATATAAATTATATTAAATTGAATTGAACTAAATTGAATTAAATAAAGCTGACTATGCCTTTCCACAGCCCCATCCTCAAACTTATTGAACATTTGTGGGCTACGCGTAAAAGTCAGGCCATTGCCAGGAAACAAATGAGCGCTACCAATTCTGGCAAAAAGAGCGGTGAAGTGTGCAGCTGGAATTATACCTGAAGCTTGTTGATGGCTACCAAAAGCATCTGGTCGAGATGCAACTTGTTTAAAGGCATTTAACCAAATATTAGTTGGGGTGTATGTATATATTTGACCCTGAATTTATACTTTTTATTATGTGTTTTATCTACACAGCCAAATAACAGGAAACAGGTGGAAGCAACACGCTAATCAAATCAGAAGAGGTATTTACTAAAGAGGAAAAACAGATTTAAACAAATAACAATAAATGCAGACAACAGTCAAGTGATTTTTGTTGAAACTGCAGCCTGTGTGAGGAGTTTGTAGAATAATCATTTAAACATATCAACACAACAAAGATCGTATTGTTTCTCATTTAACTGAAACACAGATGCACCAAAAATAAACCATAAACAAAGACACACACACACACACACACACACACACACACACACACACACACACACACACACACACCAACTCATTCTACATCTGGGTTCATTATATCTGCCTATAATTAGCAGTGGGTTGGAGAGGAAGCCATCATCCCTCTGTCTGTCATATTATCCGATGACTGAGCACCTGACAGTCACTATGATTTATCAGCCGGATATTACATTTCCATAATCCCACTCTGACTTTGTCTCGCTCTCATTGTTGCTTTCTCTAACATCCCCACTGGTCTTTCTCTTTGTCTCTGTCTCACTCCCTCTGCTCTCTCTTCCACTTACTTTATTTCATGTAATTGTGATGATGAAGACGAATCCTGTTTTATCACATCACCTCGCTACTGGAAGGTCAGAGGTCATGTTTCAACCCATATTATAGCAGTTTATAGATATGCAGTGTGGATATAACAGGCCCATGTGCTAGTAGCTCTATTAAGGCACAAAATAGATGATGACCTCAAAGGAATTGAGAAACAAAGACATTCCACTAGTTGATTTCTGGCAAGTTTCCCCTGTTAACTGTAAACCACTCCAGGTGACAACCCCATAAAGATGGTTAATGGTCACACTGGAGTAAAAATAGTGTGACGGAGTGACTACGAAAAATTGGTGGTGGCCCAGTGACTCCATTTACTTTCTGTGCATTAATATTGACTGCAGTCATTCTCAGACAGATTGATAATCCTGGTTTCTTTTTTTTCTTATTTGTTGCATATTTGTCACAAGATAACTGGAATAAATACTAAATGCAGCACAAAAATGCCCACATGGGCCTACGTGGAAAAAGTAATTATGAATTAATTGATTAGTCATAAATTTCACTAGCTGCACTGGATTGTGGGCACATTTCTCTGGCAGGAATCATTATGTGTCTCACAAATTGAAGTTGGCTTAGAGGTCTCAAAAACAAACACATCATGCCATAATCTAAAGAAAGCACTGAGAGGCAAAGGCTACGTTCACACTGCAGGTGAAAGTGCATCAAATCCAACTTTTCTGACCCTATGAGAAGACAAATGAGAAAGCATGGCGTCGGACCTGCAGTGTGAACGTAGCCAAAGTCATTGACTTCTACAAAGGGTTATAAGGCCATTTCTAAGGCTTTAGCCATCCACAGATGGAGACAACATCCAATAATGGTGAATCTTCCCAGAAGTTGATACAAGGAGGCCTACCAACATTTTCCAAGAGCACATCAACTGATCACAAAAGAACCCAGAACAACATGCAAAGAAATGCAGGCCTCGGGAATTAGCTGTCACAGTTGCAGGAGAAAGAGGACCCAAAATGCGGAGCTCTGGTTAACAGGAAGAACAGTGCGTTTATTTACAGTGTCCAAAGAAGGTGTCACAAACAGTTAATGGTGCAATCCTAAGGTGTTCCTCTTTAATCCCCAGTGCTGCTTCGTCGAGTTCGAGTTAGCGGAGCTATTAAACCTACAATCTTCTTCCCTTTAAGTAACCAACGCTACCGGCTTGGAATAATAATTCGACGTCGACTGTCGCCGCGCATCTTCCTTAAATACCACAGCTCTAAGATGGAGGCAGATTAGAAGCAGCTGGCAGAGTGATCAAGCGCAGGTGTGTCCACAGCCGCGCGGAGGAGCTTCCGGGTGGAAGGCCGTCCGAGCCACGCCCTCCCCGGAAGCGTGAACTTCCGTAAACAAACCCCGCGGCTGGGGAGAGAGGAGAAACAGGGAGAGAACACACACCAAAATCCAGATCGCCCGGGGAGGACCGTCCGACCGTGACATTAGCTACGGTTAGTGTTCATCATCAAACAATAATAACGGGACTGGGCAAAAATGGCATCAATCGAAAAGTTTCAAAACCGCTGCTGACCAGAAAGAACAAAGTTTTGATTCACATTTTCCAAAAAACTTTTAGGAAAGTTTACCTTTTGGAAGATTTACAAAGCTCTGTATGAGTCCTGTTATATCAGCATAAGAAATAAGAGAGCGTTCCATTAAAGAAGAAATAAGCGTCATTCCAACAGTCAAACATGGTGGTGGTGGTGGTGGTGTAGTTCTTCAGGCTATGGATGCCTCGTTATAAATGATGGAACCATCCATTTTGTTCTCTAACATAAAATCCTGAAGGAGCATGTCCAGCCATCAGTTCATTGGAAAATCATACACATTTGGGTTATGCAGCAGGACAATGATTCAAAACACACCAGCAAGTCCTCCTCTGAATGGCTAAAAAAAAAAAAAGAAGGTTGTGGAGTGGCCCAGTCAAAGTCTGACCTTAACTCTGATATGCTTTCACATTACCTTAAATAGGCTGTTGATGCTGTTCAGCCTTCAATGTGGCTCAATTAAAACAATTCTGCAAAGAGAAAAAATTTCTCCACAGAAATGTGAAAGATTCATTAACAGTTTTTGCAAAGTCTTGATTACAGCTGTTGTTGCCAACCAGTTATTAGATTTAGGGGGTAATTACTTTTTCACACAGGGCCAGGCCAGTTTGGTTTTTTAGCCCTTATCAAATGAAATAATTCTTTAAAAGTAGCATTTTGTATTTATATGTTTTATCTTTGTCTAATAATCAAAAATTGATTATCAGAAACATGTAAATATGCAAAGATGTCATGAGATGTCACCCAGATGTTGGCAATTTGACGTTTGGTGAATACAGGGTGGTGTGCAGGAGAAGTTAACCCTGAAAATACTCAAAACTCACATCAAACTTTAAATATATTTTCCAGTCAAACTGATAAAAGAATACAACAACAGCAGTAAAGAAGTTGGCACACCACAGAATCATTAAAACCATACTGTTGCTGTCGTTCTTAAAGTCTACATTAAAAGGTATTCAGGTGATTATTTTAACATTATTTCTTTATCTCTTTTAAGGTGGATTGCCTCCATATATCCACACCAGTGGATGTATCTACATTAAAAATGTTACCACCATCATTATAATTAAATACGGTTTTAATTAAATGGAAGTACAATACATTCAAACAAGCTTGCTGTTGAGCTAAATGAAAGCAGAGCAATGTGTGTGTTAATAGCATATTTGTGCATTCATATTTGCCTGTTAATGACAGTATGTGTGCATCACTTTAATGCTGGAGTCAGATTAATGAAGTGTGCATCTAAATGAACACATACTGTTTACAATTATCCATGGCAAGCCACTGACTAAGCGCTGCTGCATAGTGCTTTATTAGGCAATATGGCAAGTCCAAGCTTCATAACTATCACTCAATAACTGTCAGTTTAACAGAGGAGCAGGAAGAAAAATGAGCTGTTGTTTTGGCTATATTCACAGTGCTGCTTGTTATTTTGAGTTTTTAGCAGACTTTTTTAAAACTTCATAAGAAAAGGAGTTTTACTATTTCAGTGTGTGCCATTTGTCCTTTCTGTAAAGGACAGAACCTTAATGGTTTGTCCCCAAATGGTTATTGCCAATAATTGTAAGTGATGATAACTGTAGAAAGATCTTTTTACAGATATATTTTGTCAGTATTACATTTTTCCAGAGCAAAAATCCATAGACCAGCGATTTTACCACAATAATATTTCACATTTTATTGTTCATTGCCAGTTAGCAAAAGATAGTTCCTCCACTCTACTTAGCTTTCTGTAAAAGCACCACGTGGTTTCTCACTCAGATTAATAAGTACTGATACATTAAAATGATTACTAAAGAGATAAACTGCGTGAACGACCAGTTCCCCAAAGAGATCCTGGAACGACGCAGGGTCCTCTTCCCAATCCGACGCGGCTTCATCCAGAAGGGCTCCCGCGCTGTCATCGCTGTGGACCGGCTGTACGTGGACGGACAGCTCCACCGCGACCCCGACATCACTCCGTGGCTGTATTAACTTCACACCAGATAAGAATCCGCTACACCCTTTCCCCATCCACTCACACTAACTTGCATTAACATCTGTTTAACTTACCAGTATCAAATCGCATCTTAGGTGTGATATCATAGCAGTATTAACACCATCACTCTCCGTCAATGGTTTGATTAGAATGTTTCCGGTTTTTCTTTTTTTTTTCTTTTTTTTTTTTCTCTCTTCTTGTTTTTTTCTTCTCTCCTTTTCCCCTCTTGTTTTTATGCTGCTCACCCTTGTCCTTGGTTTCTTTCTTTTTTCTTTCTTTCACTGCTTCGATCACCTGCTTCCACACTCATCCACAAACAACATCCTTTATTTCGACACATACGCACAGCACGATCACGCACAGTCATGCGCTCAACGGCAGCACATTTACATCACTCAGACAGCGCACACAGTTGTATAGGATACACACATTTAAGCCAAGCGTACTCATCTTAGTAAATATGCAAACACATAGTCAGACTCAGGGAGCATCTCGCCACACACTTTTTCTCTCTCTCCCTCTCTTTATTTATGAACAAGTGATGTATTCTCTCCACCTGTCTAAGCGACACACACAGCATACACCCCTAGTTATACACAGACATCTATGGGTGCACTGAGATTCGTTACATGGAATGTAAATGGAGCTGGCTCCAGAGAAAAGAGGTTAAAAATATTTAACCAACTCAAAAAACTACAGGCAGATGTTGTCCTTTTACAAGAGACCCACAGACCTCTTAGAGGTTCGAATGAACTTAAAACACCTGAGTTTCCTAATGTGTTCTCAGCTTGTTATAATTCTAGACAAAGGGGAGTAGCAATTTTAATACATAAAAATATTAATTTCACAGTACTCGATACAGTTATAGATCCAGAGGGCAGATTCTTAATCATTAAACTATCTATACTTGATAAAAAGCTATGTATTGTAAGTGTATATGGTCCAAATGTTGATGATCCCTCATTCTTTCACAGTTTTTTCAGTGCACTCTCTGAACACTTAGATGGCACACTTGTTCTTGGAGGCGACCTCAACCTTGGACTAAATGAAGAAATGGATAGGCTCAATACAGCAGGAACTCAGCGTAATTGGCAGTCCACAAATATAATCAAACAGTATATGAGCGACTTTGGTCTTTGCGATGCATGGCGCTCCCTTCACCCCACCAGTAAGGAATATACTTTTTTCTCACATGTTCATCACTCCTACTCTCGTCTGGATTATTTTTTGGTCAGCTGCTCACTGCTGAGTGACATTTCAGACACTGAGATTCACCCTATAGCTGTCAGCGATCATGCTCCTGTATCTTTAACACTAATGCACAAGAATAATACTACGCCAAGTAAAAACTGGAGATTTAATACATCACTGCTTAAAGATGAAGACTTTATTAAATATTTTAAAAAAGAGTGGACTTCATATTTAGACTTTAATGACACTCCCGGAACATCAGCTTCTGTTTTATGGGAAGCAGGGAAAGCCGTGATGAGAGGTAAAATAATTTCTTTCTCATCACATAAAAAGAAAAAAGAAAACAAAAATATTCAGGAATTAGAAAAAACCATCAAATCACTAGAAGAAGCCTACGCGTCCCACCAAGATCAGGAAACATTGAACAAAATACGCAAAACAAAACTAGAATTAAATGAGATAATTGATAAAAAAACAAAATTCTTAGTACAAAGACTACGCTTACAAAATTATGAACATAGTAATAAATCCGGTCAATTTCTAGCAAACCAGCTAAAAATAAATAAAGAAAAAACAACTATATGTGCTGTTCAAGATTCATCTGGGAACACAATATATGAACCGAAACAAATAAACAACATTTTCAGGGATTTCTATAAAACGTTGTATTCACCACAAATAAACCCATCTAAAAAGGAAATTGATCAGTTTTTAGACAACATAACTCTCCCAAAATTATTAGACACTCAAGCAATGGCACTGGATTCGCCACTGACGCCAGGTGAACTCCAGGAAGCCCTGATAAATATGCCCAATAATAAGGCTCCAGGTCCAGACGGCTTTCCTGCAGAATTCTACAAAGAATTCTGGACGATTCTAGCACCAGTTTTTTACAGAACGTTGTTGGAAATCAAAGAAAATGGCAGACTTCCACCAAATGTGAATTCTGCAAACATTAATCTCCTGCTAAAACCAGGCAAAGACCCTGTATATCCCTCAAGCTATCGTCCAATATCCCTTATAAATGTAGACCTTAAAATAATTTGCAAAGCTCTCTCAAAGAGACTAGAGAAAATAACCCCCCTCTTAATTCATCCTGACCAAACTGGTTTCATAAAAGGTAGGCACTCATCAACAAATACACGTAGATTACTTAATTTGATAGACTACTCATACAGTAAAAACCTTGAAACTACAATATTTTCTCTAGATGCAGAAAAAGCGTTTGACAGAGTTAACTGGAAATTTCTATTTGCAACTTTACACAAATTTGGTTTTGGATCTTCTTTCATCAACTGGTTAAAAATATTATATAATTCCCCAACAGCTTGTGTCAGAACAAATGACCAGACATCCTCCAGCTTCTGTCTCCTGAGGGGCACCAGGCAGGGATGCCCACTCTCCCCTTCACTGTTTGCAATTTTTATCGAACCACTAGCAGCAGCAATTAGACAGAATTCAGTAATTAAGGGCATAAAATGCAAGAACGTGGAACATAAAATCAGCCTTTATGCGGATGATGTGTTACTCTTTCTCCAAAATTCACAAACCAATATCTCTGGGGTGATTGAACTGATAAACTCTTTTGCAAGAATATCAGATTACTCAATTAACTGGTCAAAATCTACAGTCCTTCCGATTAATTGCTCCTTCCATAATTCCTCTTCTACTCCACTGCAATCGGGAAATATAAAATATTTAGGTATTAATGTTTCTCCCAAGCTTGCAGATCTAACTAAATTAAACCATATCCCACTTTTAAAGAAAGTAGAAGGTGATCTGGCTAGGTGGAAATGTCTACCCATATCACTCATGGGAAGGGTTGCCGCTATAAAAATGATGGTATTACCAAAAATAAATTATTTATTCTCAATGATCCCAACTAAACCGCCGCAAGATTGGTTCAGATCTCTAGATTCATATATGTCCAAATTCCTTTGGAAAAATAAGCCCCCACGTATAAGCTTAAAAACACTACAAAAGACCAAGGATAAAGGAGGATTAGAACTACCTAACTTTCAGCACTACTTCTTGGCCAACAGGCTTCAGTTTATCTCAGGATGGCAAAAACATACCCTCTTAGATGAACCTTGGCTAGATGTAGAACAAGCACTTTGCAATAATCTAGAGATTTCAGATCTACCGTTTATCAGCTCAAACATCCAACGACATGAATGCTTCAAAAGCGTCAACATCAGCTCCTCTCTGACAGCGTGGTGGGAGTTTCTGAAGTTGACAGAGTCTCCATTAATCCCATGCAAACGTACACCTATCTGGAACAACCCTGACATATTACAAAACAATAATATGATACACTTTTCAGATTGGAGTAGTAAAGGAATCAAATATTTAGAACATATACTAGAAGGAACAGAATTTATTTCATTTGACAGACTAGTTACACAATATGGGATCAACAAGAAAAGATTTTTAGAATATCAACAAATTAAATCCATAGTAAAAAAGAGATTTAAACCGGGTCAAGTTGAACTACAAACACCACCAAGTGTGGTTCAATTTCTTACTCTTAAAACCCCCAAATTACTATCCAAAATATACAGAATGCTTTCTAAAACAGATGAATCAATATCACTTCCTATTGCAAAATGGGAAGCGGATTTATCAGTTAACTTAGACCAAAACTTCTGGTCTCAGATTTGCTTAAAAACCTTTCATTTAATTAGAAATCCCAGTCTTCAATTAATTCAATACAAAATACTACATAGAGTGCACTATACAGGTCATCGGATGTTCAAGATGGGCTTTACGTCTACCAACAACTGCTCACACTGCCAAACCAATTCACCGGACAATTATATCCACGCTCTTTGGTTCTGTCCACCAGTTCAGAAGTTTTGGCGTGAGATATGTGAAGACTTATCAAAGTGTCTGAAATGTAACATTCCAACTTCTCCTTTAGTATGTTTGTTGGGCAGCTTAGATAATGTCACTACGGAAAAGAATATAGCCCATATGGTTTTCACTGCCCTATGCATAGCCAAGAAAACAGTCCTCATGAACTGGAAAAATAAAAATAATCTTAATTCTAACCAATATAGAAATTATCTATTAGATTACATTAGTCTTGATACAGCCTCTGCCACCACATCAGATCAATTGCTCTGGGCTCCTTTGATCAGCTCCATCACCTAGTGGGGGTGGGGGGCCATAGTTTGGTCCCACCTTCACTGTTGTGATTGGTGTGGGGGTAGGGACAGGCTTAGGGCGTCGGGGGGTTCCCCAGGAGCATCTTCCTTGGGGGGCTCAACCCGGGGTAGCGGTCATGACCAATTAGGGGCTCTGTTGGCTCTTAGGTGACGGTTTCCTCGTGTCTGCGTGCAGCGGGGCTAGGGGAGGGTCTGTGCTGACGGACGTGGGTTACTGACCTGGTAGCCTGGCTGCCCCTGGGTGGGTCCGGGATGGGCGTGAGGTTCTGGGGGCGCTCCGTCTCTGGGCTGGGGCCCTGGCCGGGCCTCAGGGGCTTGGCTCCTGGTTGGTGTGTTGCCGAGGTTGTGGGCAGGTGGGTGTATGGGGGCCCGGCCCTGGCGCGGGGTGCCGCCGGTGCATCGAGCCACCTGGGGGGCTCTTCAACTGGTGGGGGAGGTTGTCACATCTTGCAGGAGCTTTCCTCTCTTCAGGAACTCTCTCTGCAGGAGGGGGAGATACAGGAGTGGTGGAGGAAGATCTCAGCCTGGGCGTCTATTGTCTTGTGTAGTCTGGAAGATGAGTGGATGATGGGGTGGGTGCAGTTTTCTCTGTGGTGGGGTCGGGTGAATTGTCCCGGGCTCTGTGGGGCCGGGGGGCGCTGCTGCACTGGGCCCCGGTCCGGATGGGCCTGGGCCCCCTTTCCCTGGCGGGTTGCACAGCATGGGGGTGCCTACTGGGGTCAGCGGGGGAGCTGGCCCCAGGGAGGGGTCACTTGCCCCTCCCTTCCTTCCCTCCCCATCTCCAGCGGCCTCCCTCTTCCCGCTCCACCACAATCACCCACACATGCAGGGCCTTGGGGTAGGGGTGTGTCACCAGGGTGCAGAGGAGACATCCCCCCCCTCTGTCCCCTTCTGGCTGCCTCTGCCTCAATTTTATCCCACAACTTAGACATTCACATTACTCACACTCTCATTACACATACATATAGGATCTTGGAGGTGGGCACGCTACACGGATTCCAAACTACCATCAGGGTGTACACCTCACCCCTGGCGTCGTTGCCCACCTCTCAATTTTAAATACATGTAGACATTGAGGGCTAGCAGGAGGGGCTATATGCTTACCTGCTGCTCTGGCAGGTGGCTCCATGCCCTCCTGGGTTTTAAATGCACCTTAGAACACACATACATCAACAGTACATATGAGCGGGTGGAGGGAGGTTTGGAGTCTTCCTACACCCCCGTTCTCTGCGGCCTGCTGGAGCAGGGGGGCTAGGAGGAGGAGTTGGCCGTCCGACTGGGGTCTGGTGTATGGGGCCTCCCTGCTGCTGCGGAGTCGGGGCGGTCTGCTTCTCCCCACCGCAGGGAAAAGGGTTACACCACCTGAGTCTGGGTGCAGTTTCCCCCTCCAGGGGCAAGGGTACCTAGACTCGGGGCTTAGAGTACGCTTGGGGAGTGTGATTGTGTGTACAGCGTCTCTCTATGTCTGTCTCCACGTTGGGTGAGTGTTGAGCAATTGTATATGAGAGCATGAGGGTGGGAATAGATGTTTGTATCTGTGTGTGCCTGTTTGTCTGTGTCTATATGTCAGGTTGGGTATCAGACGCCACCTCTCTGAGGACATCTCAGGCCCTCCAAGGTTTGGAGGCCCATCTCCCCCCACCACTTCCCCTGCCGGTGGCGGACGCCCTCAGACATCGGTGCGTTGGTGGTTCTCTGTCTCCGGGGGTGGGCGCCCAGGTACCCACCGGCTCACTCCTTGGCGGCTGCTTATTGGGGCCTGGAGCCTGGGGCTCGCTCGGGCCACTTTGGGGATGGGGTGCCCTCGGCCTCACGGCCCGGGGCTCGGCCACTCAGGCACAGCTGGCTGCCGGCGGAGCTCACGGGCACGTCACTGCAACCCCCCCTGGCTTCTGCTCCGCGGCTGCTGAGTGACCCCTCATCTGGGACTCTCCTCAGCTCTTTCTGGGATAGTGGCGCGGCTGCCCCTCTGTTGGTCTTCCTTGGTCTCTTGTGTTCTGGGGGCCTCTGGATGTCTGGAGTCTTGATCTCCTCCATACCTGCTTCATGCTCTGGAGGTCGGGGCAGTGGCCCCCCACACCCTCTAGCAGATCATTACATGAAGGAACCTTTTAAAAACAAGCGCGTTCATGCTCACAGGTGTACACACGGGTGATCACACACACAAATTACACCCTTTTTGGCTCCTACCTCAAAGCACACTGTGCGCTGTCGATCTCACGTGCTGCACAATAATGTTTAATATTTAGTATTTACTGTCATATTCTCATATATCATTGTGATCTTGTTTATTACTCTCGTTTTCTTCTGCTTGCTTTCTTTTTTCTTTCTCAACAGGTGATCCAGGTGATCGATATATGTATTTTTTGTCTGCTTATTCTGTTGGTTTTTGTTTTTTGCCCTTTTTCCCCGTCCCTCTTCTCAGGTTTTTTTCTTTCCCTCTTTCTTTCTCCACATTCTCTCCTCCAGTCAAGTCTGTCCCGTATTCAGCAAGTGAAAATAAAATAAACAATAAAAAGTTGAATCAAATGGACCATTACGGCAAGGCTGGGATGGTCCATTTGGTAAAGTAAATCCGTTGGGCATCCTTCTTCGCCTTTAGACAATAATTCTGATGGCAAAAGAACCAAACGGGACAGGTTAAAAAAAAAAAAAAAAAAAAAAAAAAAAAAAGAGATAAACTGCAGTTTAAAACTAGTTAAATAAATTGAACAATACATTTTTTAACATTAACTTGTAAAAAAAAATAATAATAATAATAATGCCGGCTGCAGCATATATAACACAATTTAAAGCCCATATATGCAAATTCCTATTTTTTTTTTATCATAATTTGTCAGAAGGTTTAATAAACACTCCATTTTCCAAAAATGAGAAATTTTTGACAATTGCTTCATGTTTTAAGGAGTAAAGGGTTAATGGCTGGTTCTTCATAGGAAGTACAGTGTAGGTGCAACTTGCAGTTTCTAATTAATGAAAAAGTATTAAAACCTGATCTGGAATGCACATTCTGTGTTCATGAAAAGTGGCCAATCACAAAATAGACACGATCAAGATCATTTTTATAGCACTCTTGCATGACCCACGGATCGGGTGTCAGACTCAGATACAGGTCACACACTAATGTGAGGTGAAAGAAAGGCCTTCAGCTATATTTAAACACATACAGTGAAGTGTGAGAGCCACTATAACAGCACTGTACCATGTAAAACACAAAAGAGCATGCTGTTTTGTGGCTCAGGTCTCCACAGAGCAGGCTAGTTTGAAGGAATTATTAGACCTGACATTCTTGAAACAGAAAATACCTCAACAGCAGGTTGTAGTACCGAAGGAATTGCTTGGTATGCATGAAGTGAATACAATAACTACAAATGGATATGGAAAAAAGGCTCCATTTGAGCCCATTAGGCTACTTCTGTGGAACCCTAATTCATTTAACTGCAGGCAAAAATGACTAAGGATTGTTAGACTGGGAATTTTTTCAATTTCTAGAGCATCGGAGGCTCATCTCACCCTCTCTCACTCTATGGCCCATAATAATCTCTGCAACCCTCAGGGCAGGCCCAACCTTTAGGCTCCAAGATACATTGTGCATGCTGATGTGTGGGTATGTGTATGCCCACAACTGTGTGTGTGTAAAGTTTAAGCGTGCTCATACGAAAGTGACTGCAAAACTGCCTGTGTGAATCCATGTTCGTTCCTGGACTTAAATACTGTACATAATTCTTACAACTTCTCCTTCCAAGCTCACTGGTAGAGTGAGGAGACCCTGCAGGGTTTAAATATGAATTTAAGGTTCTTATTTAGATTTAGACTGAGGACACACTGTACATTAAAACCTGGCATATATTTCAGATTATTCACTTTAAAATCCATAGTTGGCGTTCTGTAAAGCATTTTCTTGTTTGTCTGTACTTTTGAAAGGGTAAAGACTCTAAGTGGTTCATAAAATACAAGGTGAAATCATAGAATTACCCAGTGGGGCAAAGATGAAAAGATAAGAAAAAAAAGAAAAGGCCATGGACGTGGGACTTCTGGACCATTTACAGCCGACTACAGTCATGCAAAATGGAACCTACAACACAAACACAGTTAAGAGATCTGATTCAGTCACTGGAAACCTAACAGATGAAGCCTAGCAGAATTGGAATACTTTAACGATCCCTAAGGAAATTATGTGGGTTACAGTTGTTCCAAGACAATAACAGTAACAGACTGAACTAATTAAATAATACAATATATTAAAAAGTTTACAAAACACCTCCAATATATGCAAATAGCTCAATGATAAATATCCAGAATATTACAGAGGTGAATTAAACATGATTGACATTTTACTCTAACCTGTAAAACTTTGTTATTTTACTGTAGAGCATGAGCAAAAAGATGTAACTATTGCTCTGTGTACTGTGTATTAAATGGAGGAGGGAGGGTTCAGTGATGCATTATGGGTAATCTCAGTCTCTCATTGTGCGTGCTCCTGTGACTGGCCAGCACGTCACGAAGTGGGTGGGAGGTGTTGTCCAGCATTGTCCTTATCTTGGACAACATCCGCCTCTGTGACACCACCTTAAGGGAGTCCAGCTCCATCCCCACAGCATTACTGGCCTTGTTGATCAGTTTATTGAGTCTGTTGGCATCTGCGACCCTCGACCTGCTGCCCCAGCATGCAACAGCATAGAGACTGGGACTGGCCACAACACACTCATAGAAAATCCTGAGAATTGTCCAACAGATGTTAAAAGACCTCAGCCTCCTCCGAAAACAGAGACGACTCTGGTCCTTCCTGTACAGTAAAGCGGGGGTTTTGAGTAAGTCCAATTAATTGTCTATGTGTACAAAGTCCACATCGACCTCCTGGATTGAAACAGGGGTCAAGGGTTTCCTAAAGTCCTCCTTAAGTCCACAATCAATTCTTTGGTCTTAGTCTTGTTCAGTTGCAGATGATTCTGCTCACACCACCTTTGCCTCCCTCTCAGCACCCTCACTGATGCATCCATCCACCGCAGAGTTATCAGAAAACCTCTGAAGATGGAGGTCTCTGTGCAGTGGCTGAAGTCTGTGGTGTAGAGGGTGAAGAGGAAAGGCAAGAGGACAGTCCCCTGTGGTGCCCCTGTGTTGCTGATCACCTTGTCAGACACACAATATTGAAGATGCACATATTGTCCTCTTCCTGTCAGGTAATCAACAATCCAGGACACCAGAGAAGCATCCACCTGCATCGCTGTTAACTTATCACCCAAGAGTTGCCCTGATGGTGTTGAAAGCACTGGAAAAGTCAAAAAACATGACAATCACAGTGCTCGCCGGCTGGTCCAGATGGGCGCAGACACGATTGAGCAGGTAGATGATAGCGTCCTCAGCTCCAAGACGGGGCTGGTAAGCAAACTGAAGAGGATCCTGATGTGGCCTGACAGTAGGTCGGAGCTGGTCCACGATGAGTCTTTCCAGGGTGATCATGATGTGGGAGGTCAGTGCCACATGCCTGTACTCCTGGGGGCCACTGGGACGTGGTATCTTTGGTACAGGGACGAGGCACAGTGTCTTCCACAGCACTGGGACCCTCTGCAGACTCAATGTGAACAGTTTATAAAAGACTCCACAAAGCTGGGGGGCACAGGCTTTGAGGACATGGGGAGTCACCCCATCTGTCCAAGCTGATTTGCTCATTTCTCTCTGAACATGGCCGTGAGTGAAAGTGATAGGTGAGGGAGAGGTGTCAGGACTTTTACAGGAGGCAACGGTGCAGTGTGGAGAGGGAGGCAGAGTGGTGTGGCTGTGGATTGCAGGCTGACTACAGGAAAGTCAGTAGGGTTGTGAGCATTCACTGCAGTGTTGAATCTGCTGAAAACGCATTCAACTCATTAGCTCTGTCCTCAGCGCCCCCGGCTCCCCTGCTGCTGGATGGCCTAAATCCAGTGATTGTCTTCATGCAACTCCACACCTCTCTCATGCTGTTCTGCTGGAGTTTCTACTCCAGCTTTCTCCAGTAATTGTCCTTAGTCTCTCTGATCTTGCCCTTCAATAATGCTTGAACCATTCTCACCTCCTCTTTATTGCCTACTCTGAAGGCCTCTTCTTGTCATTGAGGAGAGCTTTGTCCTTAGTCACCCATAGCTTGGTATTTGGGTAACAATGCCTCTGTTCAAAGATGGTCGCTCACAGTGAACATAGATGGCTTCTTTTACTCCTCTTTCAAACCATCTGTCCTCTCTGTCCAAAATGTGAACATTGGCATCCTCAAAAGAGTGACCTTTGTCCTTTAGATGCAGATGGACAGCTGAGTCTTGTCCCGTCTTGTCTATGTTGTGCCATGCGTTTATGAAGTGGCTGTTTGGTCTCTCCAATGTAGAGGTCTGGGCGTTCCTCGCTACACTGTACAGCATACACCACATTGTTAAGTTTGTGTTTTGGAGTTTTGTCTTTGGGATGAACCAGTTTCTGTCTGAGTGTGTTGCTGGGTCTGAAGTAAACTGGGATGTCGTGCTTGGAGAAAACTCTCCTGAGTTTTTCTGATACACTGATACATAGGGGATGACAATGTTGTTGCACTTGTTTTTCTTATCCTCCAAATTAGCATAACCGCATGTTTTAAGAGCTTCCTTTACATGTGTGTGTGTGTGTGTGTGTGTGTGTGTGTTCCTTCTTTTTCCCTTCAGGCTTGGAGGGAACATTTTCTGCCCGGTGGTGTAGGGCCCTGATTACTCCAAGTTAGTGTTCCAGAGGGTGGTGGGAGTCAAAGAGGAAGCACTGGCCCGTGTGTGGGATTCCAGTAAACTTCAATGTTGATGGCAGGTTATGTAGTCGGTGATACACTCAGTAAGCCCCCTGATGTCCTCACTGTAAACCTCACAGAGTGTCTCCCAGTCTGTCACCTCAAAACAGCTCTGTAGTTCTGCTAAGGCCTCCTGCGACCACCTCCTAATCCTTGGCCTACGGGTCCATTTGTTATTACACCTGTCAAAGCAGCCAAGCCGCTAACCTTAACATAATCCAGACAGGCTGAAGGGATAAGTCAAGTATAGGAACCAATGTCCACTCAGTTCTGTTTTCACGTTTGTGTACAGAAAGAACATTTTGCCATAATCGCCCATCTCTATGGAAGGACCAAACTGAGGAATCTGGAACTATGTTATTGATTTCTCATCCCAAAGCTCATATTCCACTGGCTGATTGCTTTGTGATGACAAAATGGGACTCCTGCCAGTTAGATTCCACTATTATAAATGCAGATAGATGGTGCAAGATTTTGCCTCAGTCCCCAACTTATAGGGTAATAACACTTACATTTAATGATTTCTGTAATTACATATATTCTTCAGGGAACCAAATCAATAATTGCGAACATGAACAACTGAGAGAGGCACCAGAGACACGATTCTAATATCTGTTGTTGTCAACAGAAACCCAGAGCTACTGTAAAAGCAACAAACAGGAAACTAATTTAGCACAAACAGTACACAGTTCCTTTTAACTGGAACACTTGTATATTATTCCAGCTTGTTATTGCACATCCTTTATAAATACAGTCTAAAACGTCATCCATGTTTGCAGGGCTGGACTGGGACAAAAAATCAGCCCGGGCATTTTGACTAGTGACCGGCCCACCATGGTATTAGGAAAAGCCATTAAGCCTTTATAATAAACTTAAACCTACACCATCCTCCCTATTCTGGTATTCTAAACAGTACTTAGCAAAAATATAAAACAACCTAATTTATAATTACATAGACCTCACTAATAGGGTTGCTCCCAGCAAAAAAAGAAAAGAAAAAACATAGGGAACCACTCCCCCACCCTCTGCTTCGAGATGCTTAATTGACAAAACCGATTTTAACTTAATGCACGTATAAAGCAAATGCACAGAAATCTATTATTTTTCTCCAGTAATTAAATAGATTCAACATCTTTATTCAACAGAATTGCAGACTGCACAGATGGTACCTTCCCAAAGGAAAGAATACTATAACTTACTAGGCTATATACTAGACTTGATATTTACTGAATACAATAATGGATTTCTATACATTTTACATCAGATGAAAACTTTGGTTGTAAGATTCAGATAATTATTTAATAAAAACGAAACATTTTAAATGAGAATAAGAAAGAAAAGTATTTCTTTGTGCCCCCCTTTCCCTGTTAATGCCCTACCTGCCCCCCTGGCAACACTTTGCTAGACCCGCCCCTGCACAGTTACCAGCTGTCAGCTACATAGAAAAGGATCCTGGTGTTATTTGTCTCTCAGAAACAGTTCATAACTTCAACTCATTCATGTCACCTAAAAGGTAAACCTGTTTCTCCATCACCTGTTTCAGCTCTGATGATTCAGTAAGGACATCTCCTGGTTTCACCTTCATGTTTCCCTCTCACCACATATCCAAACCGACATCATGACCAGCAGCTTTACAGCTGTGGCTCCAGCAAACATCAGCTGATACTAGAAATTAATATTAAATCAATTCTAACAACAGTTGATCAAGCTTAAACGTGCTGCTGCTGTTTAGCGCGACATCCGCTGGTTTCCTCTTTCTGGCGCAAAGTGGGCGATAAACAAACAAGAGAGACGATCAGCTGATCATTGATCAGTTTCATGATTGAATTAGCAACTTTCTAGCTGAAGAGGAACGGGACAAATCGCGCTCCTTTTCACCTCAACTTTAAGTTCGACCTCCTCGGCTGTAATTGGTCCAGCCCAGAGTCGATCGTGACCAACTGGCCAATTCACCACCATTCATTTATACCGTTAAAAAAAGAAAAGAAATAAAATCCCATCGGCCCATAAAAACGAAAAATCACGAGCGGCCCACCGGGCAAATGCTCGGTATGCCCGATGGCCAGTCCAGCCCTGCATGTTTGACATAAGCTTAGAAAGTACAGTACCTTGAAGGTGTGAAAAATGCTATAAACAAAGAATGCTTTTAGTTTTAGTTTTATTTGTCATATGCAATTTAGCACAGGGTCAACATTGCAATGAAATGTATTTGACGAGTAGAAGACAGTCACTCAGCAGAATGGTACAGTAGAAAAAATAGTAAAGAGCAAAATATTAATAAAATATAGTAAAAGAAAAAAGAAATATAAATGATTGTTTATTGGCCCCAAATGTATTCTGCAGATGGACAATGACCTCAAACACACAGCCAAAGTCATTAAGAACTGTCTTCAGCGTAAAGAAGAACAAGAAGTACTGGAAGTGATGGTACGGCCCCCACAGAGCCCTGATCCCAACATCATGGAGTGTGTCTGGGATTACATGACGAGACAGAAGGATGTGAGGAAGCTGACATCCACAGAAGATCTGTGCTTAGTTCTTCAAGATGTTTGGAACAACCTACCAGCCGAGTTCCTTAAAAAACTGTGTGCAAGTGTACCTAGAAGAAGTCAAAGGGAGGTCCCACCAAATACTGATTTCTCTTTTGTTCATTCACTGCATTTTGTTGATTGATGAAAATAAATGAACACTTCCATTTTTGAAATCACTCTTTGTTTACAGCATATATTCCTCACCTGCCTAAAACTTTTGCGCTGTACATCAGATGAACCCAATTAAACAAATCAAATTAAAATATTATTACTTGTAAATAAAGCACAGAACAGTAAACATGATAGCGTATAAAATTCTGAATTAATTCTGATCAAACTTTGTAGGGGTGAAGAGTGGGGTCATGTTAACAGTCTATTCAAATTTGGCTTACATACACTAAGGTATTCAAGGCCAATTGACAAAAAGTCATAGGACTTAGAAACTATGATTCTTACAAGTGTGGTGTGTTTGTCAAGTAAGATATATAGATTTAAAAAGTCATATCACTTTGACCTCTGACCTCTCCTTCAAGGTAAATAGTTAATCTGAAGGTCAAAGTGATAATAAAACCATAAATATTTTTTAAAATGACAGAGTATCCTGTAACATGTTGGTACGGGATACATTTTGACATTTTTGCACTTGTTAATGTGAATGCTGTACAAATGAATGGAGAAAGTTTCAAACCCACCCTACCTGAAACTTAACTAGTTCAACATACTGTGAGCTTGAAAAAAATTAAAACTTTAAACAGGTCACAAGTAGTGATGTGCGATACCGCTTGAATACCGAGTTAAATTCAGGGTGGTATCGACGATACTGATCCGATACCGATACTTTGTAAAAGAATTTAATGTTTTATTGCATTTCAAATTATAGCTTCATAATGATTACAGGATATCAGACTACTTGTTCTTAATGCCTAATAATGCAGAATTATCATATAGAAATAAAAACCTGAAGTTGTGAAGTTTGAACATGTTACCTGCCTGCAGCACTAAAGGACTCTGCAAGAGACGTCTGTCTCCCCCCCAGCAGCACCTGTCCCTCTTCAGCTCACCTCAACATACGCTCGTCATATTGTGTGATATGATTTACTCTGAGGTGTTTCACAAGGTTAGTGGTGTTACCACAGCATCTCACTGTCTTGCAACATGTATCACAAACCACGTCTTGGCTGTTTGTGGCACACATGACACAGTTTACACTCAGCCATTGTTGTGAGTGTGCACGCCAAGGGGCTGCCACACATTTATACAGCCGTATCTCACATATGACTATAAAAGGCGGAAGAAGAAGTAGTTCCTTCCAGTTTAGACGATCTGAATGATATAGTTTCTTTCCACTGTGTTCCTCTTAATGATAAACTACAAATTTACTCCAAATTACTAAAATATCGATATTTTAAAATGAGAATCGATTCTAGAAACATAAATTACTGGTATCAGAGGAATCGATATTTCACTATCAATCCACACACCACTAGTCACAAGACCTTGGACTATTAAGGTATTGCTTGGTTTTTTTATGTCTTTTACAGTTTTCAAACAGTGACAGTTTAAGTTTATCAAGAATGTAATTTTTTATGAAATTTTCCCTCCTCTGCATGATGACGTCACAAGCAGAAAACACAGAGGATGGAGAATAATCGGAAAAAAAGTCTCTTTCTGTCATGCCCAAACTTTTTGCCCTACTTGTAAAATATATACATCAAAAAGTAGCTGTGATTCATCGAGTTTAAACTTGGAGCCTGACAGTGTCAGGAGTCCATCTACACTTGCCAATGCTAATTCTTCTCCACTCTTGAGGCCAAAACCCAAAACAGCCACCAATTTTTAGTGGCACAGATACAAAACACACATCCTGCTTCAGTAACATCTCCTTGTGTTTTGAAAAAGTTCAGAAAATGAAGCTCAGTTTATGTACATTTTTGGCTTTTATTTAGCACATTTTCAGGTATTTACACTTAAGCTGGCTGAGGTTTTGGTAATCTTACGCAGTGAAGCTCATTGAGCAAGTTCAACTTTGAATATTTCAAATATTTTTAAGCATTTCAGAAAAAAATCTTTACATTTTTAGCATTCAACTGCATTTTCACTAGGAAATGCTTTTTCTAGTTTTTACTGCTCTACAATCTTCTTAAAGTACATTAAAAAGAACAAAAACCTAAATAAATATATGCAGCGTGTAATACTATTCCCTTAAAAGTAAATAATGCTCAGAGAGCGAGCTGCCTTGGCAGAGTTTCTATTGAGGTGCTCGTTGTTTCTGACAGTTTTATCTGGAGTCCAGTTCTACATCTACACATCTGTTACTCATTCACTATACAACTTTGAAAGGTTGGCATACACATGTCAGTCAAACTACTGGGTGAGTTTAAACTTTACAACTTGATCTTTAATCTGTGCCTCTCTAAGGATTACACTTCTGAAAGATTAAAACAAATCTTAGTTCAAAAAGGGCTGAAGTGAAAAAAGTCTCGCTTAGCTGGAGCATATCATATTTAACAGTTATCAGTATGGAAGCTGGGGGTTAATTATGAATGCAGCTGGGATAGCAGATCTACAGGGCAGATAATGGTAGAGGTGAAATGCTGCTAATAATGTTAGAAAGACAAATTAATGAGTGAGCTGCCCTCACCCCGTGGTGCACAGAGGCTTGAGTTAACGATAAAAGTGGCAAGGGTAAAGTAAGTGCACCAAATCATGACTCTGCTGGTGTGCATTTGCATGCATGCTTTTTGTGTGTCAGTGCAAACGAATATGTGTGACACTGAAATACACTGGATATTTTTACAACGCGGCCCCGCTTTCAAAAGGCCCGGCAGGTTAAATATTATTAAAATGGCAGTGAATGAGACAGCGGGAAGCCTTCAGCATAATGGCCACACCACACACATCACATAAGGTCTTATAGAAAGAGTCCGCTGTATTCATCAATCTAACCCTGACCAGTGTATCTGTGTGTGCTGAGGATGTGTCATTTCATGGAAGCATAAAGGACACATACAGCACTTTACTAGTGAGAGCACGAGGGGGCCAGTGAACACTTCATAAATACAGAAGGTGAAAAGACGTATGCTGCACCACATGAATACTGAAAAGAGACATAAAATAAAGAGCGCCTGTGTGTGTGTATGTGTGGGTGTGGGTGTGGGTGTGTGTATGGTAGAGTGGTATGAGCCAGCAAAAGAAGTGTGAGCGAGGTTACAAAATGCTGCAGAAGGAGAGAGAAGCCTTATGAAGCGGCACATAAATCCAGAGGCATTCAGAGCTGGGACACAGCTATAAACATCTAGAGACCAAACTATGGCCACGGACAGCTGTTAGGACTTTGGGCCAAAATAATGATGGAATTTACTGAAGTAGCCCCGAAAATTTAGATCGGTATACTCTCTTGTTCTGACAGAAGAGGGAAATGGAAAACATCAGACACAATATTAACAATGGGGATTTAGTATCAGTGCTTTAAGTTACAGTTCTGGTTTATTTGGAACAAAGGCAGACCTAGTGAAACCAAATTCTCGTCTTTTTTTTAGCGTTTAGGGTAAAACCCTAACCCTAACCCTTGTGGAAAACAGACCATTCTATGAAGTGTAGCCAATGGGTCTTGACATTAAAGTTAATTTCACCTGGGTAGGTGGACCTGACCCAGGTGGCCGGGGAGGTTTGGGATGGATGTAAGGCTCTTGGTCTGAGAAAGTAAATTAAAAGAGACACTGGCCAAGATCCTGAAAATCCTTTATGTACTAAACACAGGAAGTGACTGACAGCTCTTTGATTCACTGTCACAGAGTGAAATGAATCAAAGTTTAAAGATGTTAAAGATTAGAAATCTTAATGTTTGGATTAGTCGACTTCAGAAATGAGGGGAATCAGGACGGTTGCCACAGCAACAGTAGTGAAAAAACATCCCATTACTTTGCGCTTTCTGGGGCCATCGGTACATTTTCCAACAGGACAATGCCTTAAGAAAATCATTGCTTCTTAAGAGCCCCTGGCCTACACATTACACACAAATGACTGATTATTTATTTATTTTGTAGAACTTATGAACCCCTTCAGTGCAAACGCCTAAATAAACCCTTGTATAGATTCCAAACCATCTGTATTTGAAAAGCAGAGTCAAGGGTAGATTCTCATTGTGCAATCACTATAAAACCTCCAACTAATAACACAGATGGGGACAAAAAAAATCACAGAGCGAAATTATAAAATCCAGAGATTAAAAGATGTGATGATAGAAATGGATCCCTTCCACAACAAACCTAATGGTTTATAGAGGTACAACAGTCGCACATATCGCCACAGAATTGATTCTGACTGATCTGACTGAGACAGGCGCAGGAGAAAGAGGTAGTTATTTGTCTTCTGTGTAAACATGTCATGACTTCCCTCCTGCAGCCAGTATTTTAAAGGTTTACGTCTAGACCTATGCACACACAGGTTAACTGACAGGTTAACAGCAGCTCCTGACAACACATCAACCTGCAGCCTGTGATTAGAGCAATCATTTCCCCAACCTCCCTTTTTCCTTTCTCCTTTCCCTCCGTTTGTCATCCCTCCTCAGTTCTGTTTTACTCCTGCCTCTTTTCCCTCTTTTCCCTTTCTAACTCTCCAACTCGTCGCCTTCCCCTCATATTCATGCAAACCGCGTGCGCACACAAACACCAGCTAATGCCCGCACATACGCAAGCACCTCTCACTCGCGTTTCCAGCAGGCTCTTTTCTGACTGACAGAGTATTAGGAGAGTGTGTGATGGAAAGAGGGAGTAGGCGGATAGGAGGGGAGGAGAGAGGGGTCACCTTGGGAAATGTGAATAAGGGAAAGAGGAAGAAAGAAAGTTGTTTTGCTCTCTTTTTGTTACTGTGAGGTAATTCAGGTACAGACAGCAGGAAAATGGGACACATTTGTTGATTCTATAGCTATTACTGGTAGTTACTGACACCACTAACATTATCACTTGTGTTAGACCTATGGTTGCTTCTACTCTTAGTTCTGTTCCCCCTTGATATAGCAGGTCAGACAGCAGGAAAGCACATTCAGTTCTGTGGCAAGAATAGCAAAGAGAACTGGCTGCAATGTGTCCAAAACCAGAACTAAGGATGCACTGCAATGCAATGTTTTACAGTTCCAATACTGATACTGAAGTAATCGTCCAGTACCAGTGTTAAGGTAATCGGCTGTGTTCCATTTTGAGCCCAGCCCTGAAGATTTCATATACTAATTCTAACACCGCAGTCTCGTTGCCTTAACCAAGCAATACATTTTTACCTGTTAATGTATTCAAAAATAATATAAATATGTGTGTTTAAATGTGTCCCATGTATCACCTGGGTCTTTGGTGTTTGAGGTAAACTGATTCCCTCCAACACCAACAACAACCTCAAAAAGTCGACTGAGAATTATCATAAATAGGGACACAATTCAGTACACAGGAAAATCACATTCAGGGACGGGCACACACACACAAAAGAAAAAAGATGTAAAAATTTGTGGTAATATTTAGTTAACAAGTGGAAAAAATTCATGTCCTGAAAAAAGAATCATTTAATTACACTTGACACAACATTTGTGAGGATCTACCATGAGACTGTGTTTCTGCTTGGTTAGGTACATCTGTGCATCTGCTCGTTAAATTCAAATATCCAATCAGGTCGCTATGACCATTTCGACGTAGCCATAACAACCTGTCTGCCCCTATGGAAGTTCAAAACTGAGCATCAGAATGGGGGAAAAAAGAGGATTTAAGTGACTTTTGTGATTGTTGGGTCACATAAGCTGGTCTGAGAATTTAGAAATTCCTGATCTGCTGTGACTTTCCAAACACAGCCACCTCTATCTTTACAGAGCAAGGTCTGAAAAAGAGAAAATGATGTATGATGATATACATGATATAGTGCAGGAGCAGCTCTGTACTCGAGCAACCAGGTGTCTGCTCTTTCAACAGGCAAAGCAACTGAATCTGTTCCTTTTAACATATGTTTTCTTAATTATTCTGTTATTTCAGTGGCACACTATAAATGGATATGGCTCGTGGATTAATACTACGTGGGTGTTAGCTATATCCTGTATTGTAGGTAGATTATTTAAAGCCAGTTTCTAATTTCCTATAAAGATTGTGGACACACTGAATGATAGTAATCCTCTGTGTAACAGAAAGATGACTGTGTGGTTACAGGTCTGTGCATTGTTTTCTTTACTTCAGTTGGCCAGTGATTCATTCTGCACTGAATGCCAGTTAAGCCAGTGAAACATTTAAGTTTTCCAAAGGAAAAATATGGATGATATAAATAAAAATAATCCAAAAGCACATTTAAAGCAGTGTATGCAGAATTAGGAGTTTAGTCTATACAGTATTAATTCCAAGCATCTGGCGATATTAAAAATAAACCACTTTTGCATCTGGACTTACAACAGAATTTAAATGTAGAACTTTTGAAATATTGCTCAGAAGCTGAGGAGTTCTTGGCTCCTCAGCAGGAAGTCAGGCTGTAGAGTTCACTGCACAGGGCTTGTTGAACACACCTAAAGACATTTGGGGCGTTGTACTGTATCTCATTTCCTGCCTGTGAAAAGGCCAGGATTAGCTTTGTGCTGTAGAACTTAAAGGCTACAGAGAAGAGATAGAGGTGCTGAAGGTGTGGAGATCGGGATTAACACTGGATTAAGTTGTATTGCAGGTGCTCTAAGGTCACTCTGTGTGGTTATGAATGTTGTGAGTGAGTCACCTTCCCCGAGGCAGCAAAGTTGTTTGTCAAGTTGTCAGGCAAAGATGTAACAGAAGTGTACGTATCCACACGCTGTTGTTTTATAGATTTAGCTTTAAAAATGCATCAATTAAACTATAGCCCACTTATTTTTCTGTTGCTTTGATAATTCCAGGGATTATTTGGAATTACATAAATAATTGTAGGAACAATTATTTTGATTTGTTAAATATTACACATGTAGAATTTCATTATTTTTAACATTGTCAAGTAAAAGCCAGCATGCGCTGGGTTCGCCCCAGCTGTGATACCAATGAGTCCCTGCAATGATTGTGCAAGGAAATCCCTGCCAGGTAATTGTAGCTGTAGTTTGACTTAATTTTATAATCAATGCACATGGTATTGATATGTTTCATGTTGTTCATGCAAAACGTATCTGTGATTGTTGGGCAGTTGGAGCACCGCTTGGCTAACTTGATGTCGACATACCTCACACACGCCCACACAGCTTGTTGCACACTACACACTACTGAAACCTGGTTTCATTTCACACTGATCACACACTGAAATGGCTTAAATGTATTAACACACATAGAGTAAATTCAAAGCTTCCATTCACCTTTGTATTTCTCCACTTTAACTTAACAAGTTGTTTCATGCTATGCGAACACAGCATACAGAGCCAGAGTAATCACAAACACTTTCTCTTCCTCTTCTCAAACATTCCCTGTGGTTTGGTAGGTTGACTACAATATTGTGTTTTTGTGTCTTTTTAATGTTGAACGAAGCTTCCAAACTTATACTGAAAGAAGAACTCAAAACCAACCCCTCCTTTTGATTCTGACAACCTATCACAACCACATGTCACAGTTATCTGCAATGTTTTGTCCAAAAATTCAAATTTTTAGAAACTTAACCTAATACAAGCCTTGGCTTAGTAATGTGTGTTTTCTCATGTTTTTCATCTATTTTTTGCCAATTACTTCATGTACTATTTGCTATTAGATTTGGTAGCTTCTTAATAAACCGTGTTGTAACACTAATTAACTGATGGTCTGTGGATTTTAAATTATCAGCTTGGTACAATGTGCTAAAACAAGAGATTCTATCATCAGAGTGGATGTGTGGAGAAGATGGTTGACTTGTCAGCGATTTATCCATGAAGTGGAATAAAAAGCATTATAAAGTGGCAATGAGAACGTAATACAGGCAGAGCCAGACAGCTAATTTAGTTAACACTTTCAATAAACCCCCAATAAAAGTCCTTGAGTCTTTAGGTTTACCTATGAAACATCAGTGTTATGTTGATATCAAATATCAGTGTAACAGGTAAAAACAGAATTATACACATATGTTACTATACATAAATGGTAGTAAATCCACCATAATGTATCAAGGTACAGACTTTGTTATGCCTTTTATGTGTCTGTGTTTCTGACTAGTTCCCACTTTACTCAGACCTAACAAAGGCAAATGTGCCCCAAAGGTTGATTCTGTTCATCTGGACGTTTTCAGTGAGAGAAAAGTTTCGTCACTCATGCAGGTGACTTCTTCAGTCTCAGCTGACTGCAGGTTTCCAATCTTATAAACAGGACATTTGCATAATGACTGACACTAGCACCACTGAATGAACAATGGGCTGGGAGGTCAGTGCCTTTATCATTAATATGCAAATATGTTTTGTCCAAAATTCTATTTTTTAAAGACTTAACCTAATACAAGCCATGCCTAAGTAACGGTTTTTCTTGTGTTTTCTCATGTTATTATCCATTTTTGCCAATTACTTCATGTGCTATTAGATTTAGTAGATTTGGTATTAGATTTGGATTTAAATGTGAAATTTGAATCCACTCCCTTGCCTTAATCCAACATTGTCTTAAGCCTTAATCCAACTCTGACTACTCAGAGATTTTGTGGATTATTTAGATGGAACAAAACGTACAAAAATAAATAAATAATTAATAACAAAACCCCGACCTTTCACCATCCTTTGATCCTGAGTGGGAAACCTTTTTCCTTCCACTGGGAGGCCACAAGGGACTCTAATTCCTGCCTTGGTCACCATTTGCAAGGCAAGGACCAAGGAAGCACCTTACCTGAATGACATGTTATTTTTAAAGCCATTGGTCACACCTGCACTTTTCCCACCCAGTTTAAAGGTCTTCCCAGACACTCTGGTACCCATTTAATTGGGTAACAGCCACAACAATGCCATTAAAGCCGCAGTGCTATTATCTGTAAACCGCTGACAAACAACAGTAAGAAGAGAACTCTTGTAAAGGATCACTGCAAAGTTTTATTTTACGTTCATGGCACCAGTTGAACAGTCAGCACGAGGTATTTTATGTTGTAAAATAAAGAACCTACAAGGAATGTAGGTGGACACACGCCTCCATAACAACTCGGTAATACTTCCCAAATGTGTGGAGCATTTTGCTGCTAATTTAATAGTAGTTAATGGAAACCACAAATAAAAAAAGCCATGCTGTACCTACCTGGTACTGTCAAACAGCTGATCCCATCCTAGTAAAGCTGGGGGGGGGTTAGTGCTCCCTTAACCACTCTCAGGCTCCTGAAGTCCATCACAGCTGTCAGGACCATTTTATTTTACTGTTCGTAAAAGTTACTGTTTTGTGTGCTGTTTCCTTTTCTGGGTATGGCTGTATTAGCAACAGTAATCTTATTTTAACTTTAATATCAACGTGAATGAACCCCAAATAAAATTCAACCTCTGTTATTATTAAAGTGACTAGCAACATATGGCCCCACGCATCCTTGAAAACACACCATGTTACTTAACACAGACATTTAAATTGTTAAATGATTACAATGAGTCATGATCAATACGTGTGTTTACCTAAAATTTACAGGAAATTCTCATTCCAATTCCAGAGGTGTAAAAATGTGAGGCAGTCTGATGCACTCAATAAAGATATTTCCTTTGCCTTTAATTACAGCTTTTACTCAAACAGAACTCTGCGTCTATTAGCAATTATAGCAGAAGACATATCTGAAGAGTATGTTGTCAAAACACCATCTGCAATCATGTCTTTATGTGGTTTCATGGTTGAATTAGAGCCTTAATTGAACATAATGACCCATCACTCCAAGCACCTTTTTAGATGTCACTTAATATAATAGTATACTTTTTAGGCGATGTCTCTAACTGATTGCTTCAGCTATCTTTGAATCATTAGCAATGCCTATCGTGAAGTGTGACTCATCTGCAAAGGAAATGAACATAAAATAACTCAGTGAGTGTCAAAAACATCCAGAGGACCGATGTGTAATTATCAGTCATTTTAAACTTCCTCTGTTTTAATGCTGAGAACCACGCGCTCAGCATCAGTCCTGTGCAAAAGTTGCTCTGGGACCTCAGAGGAACACTGCCAGCAATCTGTGGACCCGACACCAAGACTGATTCTGCCACATGCCTTTGTAGAGTGTTAACTTGGCCTCCCAATGACATTATGGGTACAAACATCTTTCACTGTATTACATTTGCTGTGTGTAAGCACTGTACAGCTGAACAGCAAGGTGGTTGGAAGTTTGATTATGCTGCAGTTTTGTAGTTTCTGTGATATAAAATCATATATTTAGGTGAAAAATGTATTAAACACTCAACATTATCAGTTACCGTATTTTTTGGATTATATGGCACAGCAGATTATTAAGCAAAACAAAACAGTCAAACTTTACTCAACTCATTCTTCTTGCTTCCTCCACTTCCGTAACATTGATTCATTAATGTTGAATTCTCTGGCAGCTGCTCTATTCCCACGTTCTAGACCTGAAAACAGGCTTTGATCTTTGGTTTCATTCTATAATACTGGACTTATTTTTCTACGAAGGTTTGAAAAGTGTATAAAGTGTGTAGTGAGGGGTTTTACAGCCTTAAAACATCTATTATAATTGTAAAAAATAAAGTTGGCTACTTCGCGGATTTCACCTATCGTTATAGGTTATTTTTAGAACGTAACTCCCGCGATAAATGAGGGACCACTGTACAGTACATGCAGTATTAGCTGTATACTATATCATGCAATTTGCCAAATATAAACTCCTTATGTTCTACGTTATTCCTTGAAATAACGACTGTATTTATTTAGTAACAACCGTACAACATAAGTCTCGGTCCAGTAGGAAAAATCCGTTTAACTGTCAACTAATTCAAACATGCTTAATGCTTTTGACCCTGAAAAGCATAGAGGTCAACATGATGTATGAAGAGCCAAAAGAATACTACATCCATTTTAATCTTAGTAGTACTAAGTACTCGTGCAGCCTTTATAATGAAAATGCTCATAATCCTACTCAAGGTCAGATCTTAAGAGCATTTACAATCAAGTCATAATATAAAATTGTGGTCTGCAGGTAAAGGAATAGTTAATGTTGTCTAACTGGTATATTAGCCTGGTAATAAAAGCATAAAGTTCTTGTGTGTGAGTGTGAAACTACCAAACAGTGATTCTGTCCTGTCAGTGAACAGCATCGATGAGTTTCAGACCCGACTTGCCAGTTCATTGATTTCATAAAGATGATCTGAATGACTACACAGCCAGAAAAATAATGAGCTTGGTAAATTATTTTCATCTTGCATCCAGACTTTATCCAGCCAGGCTTCTGAGAGAATTAAATTCAACTGATCTTCCTTTGCTGGCAGATGAGCTTACTCATTACAGAGTCAGAATATCAAGGTGAAAGTGACATGACTCAAGACTGCTTAGATAAAATAAAGTTAAAACAACAGCTGTGGGATGCAAGATGTACCATTCAGTTGTTACATTGTAGCCATTAACAAGTGCATTTAAAAAGGAATTCTTAATAAAAGACCTGAAAGTAAAAGCTCTTCACAAACAACCAAACAAGTTACAAATTAAAAACAATGAAACAATAAGAAATGTCATAATTGCAGTTGTATAAGATTGAAGCAGATTTAAAACATAAGTTTTAAACCTACTAACCTGGAAATTGTTTTGCCATTTTTTTTATTAAAGACAAAAAAATAACTGTGCCTGCTTCTGTGTGCAAGATTTGAATTTGCACTGTTTTCACAGTACATTAAGCAGACTAATGTTGGACAAACACTTGTTTGGAGTGTTTCTTTCTCTCGTTCCTTTGAGTATTTTAGACAGATTATTCATGTGATGTCTTCTGTCCAATCCAAACTGAGACCTAATGGCACCAACATATACCAACAAGAACTGTAGAGGCTCAGCTGTGTGTATTTAGCTACACAACACAAACACCCTGCATCCTCTCTGTGATTAGCTGGTAGATGGGAGAGATTGGAATAACTCAGAACATATTCCAATAAAACTAAATGAGTCTCTCATTTTTTGGTCTGATGATTTCATTTAAACCTCGTATTGATTTGTATAAAATAATCTTTAATGAGATTTTTTTTGTTCTAAATCCAGAGTGGAAGGTCATCCTGAGTCGGTGTCTGAGGGATTGGTGATAGTAGTTCTGTTGAAGTCCATATACTTCATTTGGGTGTGATGCTACAGTGTTACATGCCCCCTGTGGAGTGCTCTGAGCTATAGCAAATGTGTTTAGTCTATCTAGCAAGCATATTAAATACATGACACTGTCTGCTTGGACATCCCCTCATAGTTAGAAAAAAAAACAAATTCCCCCCCTTGCATGAATTATACTTTGTATTAAAAATGAAACATTGATAAGAAAAGCAATATGTGTACTGATTATTTTAAATTGATGGGGAACGTGACGTTGAGCCAACTGTGTGGTTGGCCGTTGTCTCTTGGGTATCCCTATGATGGACTGGTGATCTGTCCAATCTGCACAGACACTGAAAGCATTTTACTAAGGAGCTGTGAGGTGATTATTTTGGTATAATATATACAAAATTTAAAAATCAATCCTGGTGTGAGAAAATTGCTTGGGGAGGTTCTAAAAGTCCTTCTGTTTTTCTTTAATTCAGCGCAAGTTTAAAAAACATTGTATGAAGAAACAAAAGGGAGAATAAATGAACTACGACACCAAACCAGAGACCGAGGAAATTTTAGTCATTTTAGACTTGCCCAAGGGTGCAGTCACATCCCCCGTCTATTATTGCATAAAACTCCCAGCATGCACCGGTCATTCTTCCTGACAGTCTGCTTCAGTATAAGCAAGTGGGGAATAATTAGCACACACATACACACACACACACACACACACACACATCCACTCATACGCACGCACACATCTAATGATCGGGAAATTAACTCTGCGGCTGGCTCTGCGATTTATTTACAGAAGCAAAGAAATTACAGTGGCAGAAAGTGTGGATGAGGCATCAGGAGTGAGACATGACTGATAGACACACGGCTTTCATTTATATGTTTCATTTCTGCCTTGGACTTGTGTTCACTGTGATTTCCAAATACACTTTAAATGCACTATTGTATGTGTTATACACCATCAAAAAAGAACGAGCATAGTAATGTTGTTGCATTACATCTCTCTTGAGATACTACTGGAATATAACCCTCCTTCACTAATTTCCAAGGCAGTAATGTTACTTTTTTCAGTAGAATAAGGGAATACAACATACAAGAATATAAAAAAGTCTTCTTTCTAACTTACTAGAAAGTACTTATGTTACTTAAACCATCTATTTTAAATGTATGTTCAAAAGTGAGGGAAGTGAGGGATCGAAGATCTGTGACTGCACCAGTGTTTTGCACTGTCTGGTTTGACACTCTACAAAGACACGGGGTGGATCCAACCCTCAATGGGCTTTCCTTCCTCCCAGGAGCACTGCTGGAGATTTTGTGAATATCAGAGAAAGGTGTCGTAACACTAAAGAACCTTTTTTACATGTTTTTTCACCTGTTGTCAAAGGTATAATTAAAGTACTACTGAGGTACCCTGAGAAGGAGGGAAAATGTTCAAAGGAATCAACATAATTAAGAAAGAGAAACTTGACTTTATTACATGAAGAGCATTAAAACTTGGCCCTAATACCAAATTCAGTTAAATAACTTTTACCTCCACTAAAACTCTGTAGACATCTGCCACCTGAAAACCTGCTTGTGACACGTACATATTGTTATTTGGTATGTGTCATTCTAATGGAAGCGATGAATGTTGTGGGATTCAAACAATAGGCAGGTTTTGCATAACTGCATTGGAGTATATGACCATATTCACAAAAGCATAACTGATAACTGTCACATCTGATGTCTAATTCCTTTTCTGTCCCTTTAAGTAGGAAATACTGCAACACAATACACAGAAGAGCTGTGGTAGTGTTCATGTGATCCATGAGTTATTTAAAGAGTCTCCACTGAGTGAAAGTGCACTGGCAAAAGTTAGCACTGCTTTTCTTATTAATCCTCTCTAAATCTTTAGCTAGCTATCTGGTAGCTACCTAGCAATGCCGACAAGTTCTTTGAGTAAACAATATCATCAAATGTTTTTTTCTGACCCATGACCCATGTAATTGTTCCTGAAACTACATGTAGGAGTTTAAACCATTAAAAAAGTTTGGCAGAGTCAATATTAGGAGGTAGATGGAGCATTAGTGGCACAAACTTACTTTTTCCCCTAGGCGTTTATCTGGAAAGTAATTTGTCTGCTGCAGTGTGAAGTTGGGAAGCCAGGGGCAAAAATAACTTCAATTGGGATTTGACATGTCAAAGGGCTCTCAGTCAATTTAATAAGATTGATCATCAGTATGATTAAGGCCACAGGCTGTAAAGCTCGTCCCTGTCTAACCAGCCTTCGGCATCTTATGTTCATTTTGTGATTGCTAACCAAAGCCTAAAGGCAATAATGGTGAATCCAGGGCCCAGAATAAATTGTAACCTACCACTTTAGAGATGCATTGGTGGTGGCTGCAGGCCTTTGTATTGTGAAGTGTAAGGAACAGAAAAGCCTAACAGTGGTTGGACTCTGCCCAAGGAAGAACCCCGCCATGCTAATGTATGCTGTTCAATAAACACAGTGAATGTTTACAGGGTTTAAGGTTTTAGGCAGCACTGCCACGTGTCTTCATTCTAACCAGATTAGCAGCAGATGGACTGAATGATCCTAGATCAGAACCATACAGTTAGGATTTCCCTCTTAGGGAGAATCTTGCTCCATTGTGACCAACAACTGCCACTGAAGCAAAAAGAAAACCATTGAACAAGCTAATGTCACACGTAGAACAGGAAACAAAACACATACAAAGTCAGTTTCAATGACATGAATTACTTTTCATCTCTACTATATTTTATCTATGGCAGTGCCATTTTATCAGGACAAGCTACGGCATGCAGTGCTTGTCTTGTGAAATATAAAAACAGACATGAATTAAAACGTGCTATATCATCACAGCACTGTCATAAAGCTCCTTGCCGAGGTGCGCTTGTTTCATACTCACAGGAAACTGTAGCTGTTTCCATTTTACAAGCATGTCCATCTCACCTTAGCAATGATTTGAGCTGAGCAACCTGATAGGTCAGCAGCTTTAGTCTGATTGTTTGTGCATGCACATTATGGATCCATGGTAAACTGTTGGCTCTGTTTTTACTACTCTAGTTAGAACCTGTACTTTGTGCGGAAACACTAGCAAGTAAATGAGCTTCATGGTTTATCATTGTAACAGATGACTTTCCTTGCTAATTTACTTAAGGAATTATTAACAGCTTTTTCACATTCTATCTTCTCTACATAGCACATGTTGAGCAATAGCAAGATGAAAGTTGTGACAATGATGGAGAGCAGACGGTAGTTCTTACCAGGTCCAGTTTAATAAAACAAGCAAGTTTACCAGGAGGAGGCTGAGCCAGCACTTTTAGATTAGCATCTACGAGAAATCACCTGAATGACTGAAAGTACATTTAGCTAGTTGTTTTGACGACACTCCGCCTTCAGTTTTCATTAATAATTTTAATCACCCAGTCCCACAGTGCTCGGGCCTTTCAATTCCTTTTGTTATATTAATATACTTTTTTTTTCTTTAAATCAATGTCGGGGTGTGTTTCTGACCTTGTGAAAAAAAGTTTTGTTGTTTTTAAATCTTTTTTAATCTTGTTAAATTGTTAAATACAAAACAAGTTAAAATCAAGTTGGTTTAGCTGCAAAAAACAAGCCTGATACAAAAAATCCCAATGGTAAATTAACTGTTTTGTTTTGTTTGTTAACAGAAAGACACAAATGCTTTGGTCTTCTAAGTGTGATTTGCCCTTTCATAACAAGCACAGAGTATATACATTTTTTATACCTCATCTATTTGGATACTGGCAAGGTTTAAAATTAGAGCTGTATCAATCATTCCTGACAGGGGACCTGCCACTGTCTGCTAGACCTCACCTCCTCTAATTCGAGTCACTGAACTGGACCTCGTTTGTGTTGTAGGTGTGTTTTGAGCATTAATTATTTCACAAATAATACAGCCTAACGTGTGGTTCAGCCTGTCCAAAATATTTGTACTTTAGTTTTGATGAATTAAATTGAAAGTTTGTTATTTATTCATTTTAATTTTGGCACTTACCCCAGAAGTGGAAGTGGTCAGAATCTTTTTGTCCAACTCTCAGAAAGAAAGTCCATAACACAATCTGTAACAGTGTCCACACACATACAGTACACTCAATAACACCAATGACAGTTTAGGTCAGGCTGGCTTTGTGTTTATGAGTGAACAAGTGCTCGCTCGCTCTTGCCTGGACCCAAGGCATTCAATTCTACTTAGGACATCCTGTCAGCTGAGCCTGTAAATGCCACAGTAGCCTTAAGAAATAAGAGCGGTAATGGTGGCTGCCAAGGTGAGTGACTAGCAGGACAAATGACACCAGAGTACAGAGGACCGTCGAACACTGCTGCTGTCTGACTCCCTGCAGCTGTCAGACTGTACAATCAGAACTGCTCCCAACAAACATAGATGTTTACATCAGCACTGTAACTGCAAAACGTTAATCAAACCGATTCGCACTACAACCTGGTTACCTCTTATCTGTAGTTATTTTTATTTAATTTAATAACTGTACAGTACTCTCTTTATATAGTAACCATTGTCCTTAATGTAAATATGTAAGAAAAATTGTGTATGTTTCTGTTATGTGTCCTGTGTACTGTTTGTTTGTATATGTGTCTTTTTGGCTGCTGTTACAACCAAATTTCCCCTTGTGGGACAATTAAAGGATTATTCTATTCTTCTATTCTATTCTGAAATGTCTCGATGTTGCCACATGACCGAGACGTTTGGAGTTTCTTGTTGCTCCTGTGCCATCATTTGGGCTGTTAGAACAGGCTGCACTAATGAACCAGCTGCATTTCTTAATAAGCAGGGCTGACATTTGGTGGCCATATGCTTTGCCTGCAAGCAGTGTCATTTCTGTAAACTGATTGTATTCATTTATTTAAAACTCTAACATTTGCCTGCTGTAGTTTTCACAGCTGGTAGATGAAATGCACAAAATTACCTTCTTGTTTTGTGTCATTTAGTTGGAGCACAGCCTGCAAATACAACAATATGAAAGTTATATTAAGCACTAATTTTTCTGTTGCTCAACAAAGCTTGAACTACACATGTATTTAATTAATGAGAAAAAAACAGTAGGCTGAAGAATGTTTTTTTTTTCTTTTTTCAGTTGCCTTAAAATGTCTTTGCTGATCTCAGCAGTTAAAATAACAGCACAACAACCATTAAAAACACACAACAAGGTTGTAAAACCCAACAATGTTCTGTTAATGAGTTCTAATGAAAGCAGCAAAATGTGAAGTATCTACAATAAAAAGGACATACGGTGGTTTACAGCCAGTTATGGTGATAGGATAAAGCCTGAAATGCTGACAAGCTGTGTCCGTCACAGCTAAACACAAAATCATACATTATTATCTCCCAGTCTGTTTGGTTTGGGGTCATACCTCCGACCATACTGGTCCGTTGGCTGGAGGCATTAGTTTGGGTTTTTAAATAAGCAACTTGTTTGAACAAAGTGCTACCCAGAGGCAGTCTGACCATCTGGTTGTGCTGTAGGATTATGGATCAGCCACTGCTTGTGGATCATGAAACTGAAGCTGGGATGGCCCATTTGGCTGTGTACATACTGTTAAACCTGCTGCCCTGGCTCATTTCATCAAAGCTGATAATTATGTGTTGAGTCATTTTAGTTCAAAATGTCTCAGGTTTGCACATTTGTGGAGTCAAATACAGATGAATACACGCTGAGTCGACATTATGGAGACTCTAAGCACCATTTGGGGTGGGCTGAACACAGAGTGACAACAATCAACAAGGCTCCGAGCTGTCCAACACTTTGTTGTTTCGTACTGAGATTATTTAATAAATAAATAACATTTTATTTATATGGCACATTTCTAGACAGTCACAAAGTGCTACACATAAGATAACAAGTCATAAAAAGGTAAAACAGACAATATAAAACAGGCAAAAATTATCCAAAAGCAGTTTTAAAAAGGTGAGTTTTGAGGATTTTTTTAATAACAACTACTGAGTCCACAGTTCTTAAGGTTTGGGGAGAGAGGGCCACAGTGGCAAAATCACACTTAGCTCTCATCTTAGTTTGTTTAATAGGGTGGGGTGAGTGTTGAGTAATTGCATATGAGAGCATGAGGGTGGGAATGGATGTTTGTATCTGTGTGTGCCTGTATGTCTGTGTCTATATGTCAGGTTGGGTATCAGACGCCACCTCTCTGGGGACATCTCAGGTCCTCCAAGGTTTGGAGGCCTATCTCCCCCCACCACTTCCCCTGCCAGTGGCAGACGCCCTCAGACATCGGTGCGTTGGTGGTTCTTTGTGTCCGGGGATGGGCGTCCAGGTACACACCGGCTCACTCCTTGATGGCTGCTTATCGGGGCCTGGAGCCTGGGGCTCGCTCGGGCCACTTCGGGGGTGGGGTGCCCTCGGCCTCTCGGCCTGGGGCTCGGTCACTCTGGCACAGCTGGCTGCCGGCGGAGCTCACGGGCACATCACTGCAACCCCCCCTGGCTTCTGCTCTGCGGCTGCTGAGTGATCCTCATCTGGGACTCTCCTCAGCTCTTTCTGGGACAGTGGCGCGGCTGCCCCTCTGTTGGTCTTCCTTGGTCTCCTGTGTTCTGAGGGCCTCTGGATGTCTGGAGTTTTGATCTCCTCCATACCTGCTTCATGCCCTGGAGGATGGGGCAGTGGCCCCCCACACCCTCTAGCAGATCGTTACATGAAGGAACCTTTTAAAAACAAGCGCGTTCATGCTCACAGGTGTACACACAGGTGCTCACACACAAACTACACCCTTTTTGGCTCCTACCTCAAAGCACACTGTGCGCTGTCAATCTTACGTGCTGCACAATAATGTTTAATATTTAGTATTTACTCTTATATTCCCATATATCATTGTGATGTTGTTTATTCTATTGCTCTCATTTTCTTCTGCTTGTTTTCTTTTTTCTTTCTCAACAGGTGATCCAGGTGATCGATATATGTAGTTTTTGTCTGCTTATTTTGTTGGTTTTTGTTTTTTGCCCTTTATCCCCGTCCCTCTTCTCAGCTGTTTTTCTTTCTCCCCTTTCTTTTCCTCAGTCAAGTCTGTCCCGTATTTAGCAAGTGAAAATAAAATAAAATAAACAATAAAAGGTGATTCAAATAGACCATTACGGCAAGGCTGGGATGGTCCATTTGGTAAAGTAAATCCGTTGGGCATCTTTCTTTGCCTTTAGACAATAATTCTGACAGCAAAAGAACCAAACAGGACAGGCAACAAAAAAAAAAAAAAAAAGGTTTGTTTAATAGCAAGTAAGCCGTGATCAGATGACCTCAGGGACCTGCTGGGGACATAGGGCTGTAGCAGATCAGAGATGTAGGCTGGTGCCAGTCCATGCAAAGCTCTATAAGTCAAGACCAGGATCTTAAAATGGACTCTCAGTCATCTTTAAAACACCGACGCTGTCACATGAATTTCAGGGTTGAGGTGCCAACAGAACCGAGTTCGGACCTTTTAAATCTTCTGACTGTTATGAATTACAAAACTGAAAACCCAAGTGCAGACACAAGAAGAACAGCAATACAAACAGATGGGTAACACAAACCGAAATCCAGGAGAACATATCAAGCACAAGGAGATCAAGCAGGTGTTACAGACAAACTGAGAACTGGCAGGGCGAGACTAGAAACACACAGGAATACAAAACGAAAATCCAACCGGCAAATCTCGCCACCTGTCAGCTGTCTGGGAAACGATGCCACTGTTTTTATAAATTAATTTGATTTCACCAGGGTGTAAAAGCTATATGCACAGGACACAAGTTAAATGTGATTAGGAAACTAGTTGACTAAAGAAGACTTCAAACATTAGCTGTAAGGTAGAAAATTATTTAATTATTTATGCTGTGTGTGTTGTTTCAACCTAAAACCTTTCCTTTGTTTAATAAAACCACAGAGCTTTATCAGCCAGTGTTGCAGATGAAGACCTTGTTTTGATGCATCAGCATTACATTTTTTTCTCACTTTTTTTGCCTTGTTTTCTTGTCAACACATAGAGATTTACAACTCCTCAGCTCTCTGTCTGACCCGAGTATGGATTCTCAATATTTCTCTGAATCTGTCACAAGTCCAATAGCTGGAAGAGCGAGTGAACGAGAGAGTGATGACGGGGCGTTCGGGGTTGGGTGTCTTGCAAGAGAGGGACCAAGCGAGGATGAGGAGTGGATTGGGAGGAAGAGTGAAGCAGAAGGGTAGAGAGGAAATAGATAGCAGGTCCTGAGCACAAATCACAACTTTGTCTCATAAAACTGCATCTACTCGTTGTGGCCAGATATCCTCCAGAAGGACGCGTGCAGTGTGCACGCAAACACAGCTGCTTCTGTGTGACTCCTTCACACCTTTCACCTTTCAGTATATACACACTTACAGTACTATAATCTCATCCCTGTGTTTAGAGGGCAGGCTCACGGTCTGTTTGTGTGCATAAATGTGCCTGTGGCAAACGCGTTCAAACAGCCAATCTGGACAGGTGAAATATGCTGACGTAGTGTAACGCTGCAGAAACTGCCACTGTGGGTGAAGAACAAGTGGCACACTTAGCATCAGCTTCCATGTCACAATACTGGATCAGATATTGATGACAGGCTGCTTTGCCCTCTCAGGAGACTCTTTCTGCCTCAAGCTGTTTGTCAGTACAATTTAAACCCTGCGTCTCTACCTGTCCAAATGTCTCTCTGAAAGCTCAGTGTGTCCATTGGCTTCTAGTGTTGCACTACTTGTCACCTAAATTGTTTTCATTCATCCACTGTGACCGTCTATGTAAATGTCTGGAAACACAGCATCATTAATATATCCGTATAAATCTGTGTGTCTGTTTTTCATCTATCACAACAATGTTTATTCACTCCACTGCCAACATGGCAGCCACAGTACACCAAACGTGGGGTCATATCAGTGGAGGGTGGTCTAATTTTGTGCTAATAATGTATACTTTTTTGATGAAATTACTATCAGTGAAGCAGCCACTAAGCAGGCACACTGGGGAACAGTGTGTAGAGACGGTACCTTGCTCAAGGGTACCTCAGGGAAGCCATTCAGTGGATTCGAACCCCCGACCTTCCGATCATGGGGCGACAACTCTACCTACTGAGCTATCTCTGCCCCCGAAGTGGAGATCTTATGAAAGAGACGTGTTTCTAAAGGATTTCTGGAGAGCATACAACAAGTAAAACTTCCAGGATAAGTAAAGCCTTTTAAAATCTGATTTGGGGGAAAGTTAGCAGATTTTTTTAAAGTTTTGCTAATGAAAATTTACCAGTTTTAATATGTTGATAGTTTTTACTGCAAATTTATTACAATGAAAACTGAAGTAAAAGCTCATTTTGAGGATGTTTAAAAGAAAATCTGCACAGCTATGGCCCTGTGATGTTTCCAAATAAATAATCAAAAATGTTAAAAATGAGGACATCCATCCATTTATTTTCTTCCCCTTCAGTTCAGGGTTGCAAGGGCGTTGGAACCGACCTCAGCTGTCCTAGAAAGGCAGGATACACCATTGAGAGTCTGTTGCAGAGAATTTGTGCAGTGACCAATGGATGGTGCATAAAAAAATGGAATACAAAAAGAAAAACTTGGTGAATTCAGTCTTTTAAGCTTATAGAAAAATGGACCTCAGTTTCAGCAACACCACAATAGTAAAAGTATTATTATTAATCTGATCTACGAGATGATAGGTGATAACCCTAACCCTACATCTGCTCTATATACGCATAAATCTGATGTGTGTTAGGATGGTTATGTTCTTTGTTGCCGGATTGTTAAAACTTGGGAGAACAATTTAATACAAAAATAAAGAAAATAAAGAAAAATCATATTCTGATTGCCCAGGGCTCATCTGAGGATTAATTTTGAACTGTCAGTGTTATTTCCATTTGCACAATAAAAACGAGTGTGCATCCCAGGAAAGAGAAATGTCTGCGCAAAACTTTGGTTGATCAGTGCAGCAGCTGGTTGAGATAGTAAGTGGAAATTTCACAAGCCTGATTTTTCTGGTTTCCTTACATATGTGAACCCATTTGTACATTAAACTGATCCATAAATCTGATAGATTTGTGCATAGTATTTGACTAGATGTGGGGTTCATCAATGGTGAAAACATTTCCAACAGTAGGGTCTTTTAATGTCAGGGTTACTCTGAATAATCTACACACCTCACTATCAGCTGTTTTTTACTGGAACTGCTGTCCAATGAAAATGCTGTTCCTCCATATTAGTGCAGTGTTGTGTAATGTTCATGGTTTATCTTATTTTCCAACAGTTAGCATCACTGAACAGCACTATCATGCAGAGTCACGGAGCGCTGGGAGGAATTAAGACAACAAATGTTTTGTAATTTTGGTGACCTATCCCTTTAAATTGTGGTTTTGTCTTGCCTTCTATAAAGTCTGGGCATCCACCCAAGCATTGGCATTGCTTCAGATCAACCTTGTCTGAGGCTGACTTGCAGAACTCCCAAATAATGTTGAAGGCAATGTCACTAATACTTCAGTGTCTTAGAAAATGTTATCCATCATATCCACCTCTTCTCTTCCTTCTTTCTATCCTGCTCCTAGCCACCACTAAAGTACTACTTCCTCCTTTCTCTCATCTTCATCCTCAAGACGTTTAGTCATTATTTCATATCTTTAACTAATTTCATTCTTCCTTTATCTTTCTCTTCCTCCTCTACCACTGGGTTCTCTTTTCTGCCTTCTTGTGTCTTTCACATGCTTCCTTTCTCTCTGTTCCTCCCCATTTCCCTCCCTAACTCTCCTGCCCTCATCTCCTCTTTTTATTCTCCTCTCGTTTAGCTCCCACCCTCTTTCTGTCCTTTCTGTTTTTGGCTATCCTGCTTTCTCTTCACCTGTCTTTTACCTTTACTCCTCTCCTTTTTTTTATGACAGCTTTTATAAACACCCACTAAAAGCCTCCGTTGCAGGCTGCTGTTAGAGCCGCACTGTTCAGCCTAATTCACCTTGAGTGGAAAAAGGCTTTTACTGGCTGCCATTCTGGCTGTGTGCGTGCATGAGAAGAATGTGATAGCACATTCTGGGGGACAGCCCAACATTCCTAAGCCTCGACCGACAATGTCAGACAAAATTGTGGAGGAAAACCTGGAAAAGTTACATTATACAAACTGGAAAACAGGTGAATGAATAGCTACATCCCATGTGTTGGCTTTTTTTTAATCATACTGGAACAAGCAAAGATGATATTTTTGAACTTCAAGCCCCCAAAGATACACATAGTTAGCTTTATTGTATAATAATTCTATAATTATAATTATAGAATTATCATTATTATGCTACACACTGGCCCAGGCTAAGTAAGCTAACATTGACTCTTTTAATAGAAATAATTTTGTGTAGGTGTTTTAAATCTTTGCACATTTCCATGTTAAGCCTATATTAGATTTTTTTTAAAGGGTATCATCACTGCAAGATGAGCCTGTGATCAAAATTAGGTAACAAGGATACCTTTCATTTGCAATAATTAGTTTTAACTAGCTGTATCACATGAGGGTAGGACCCTTTCTACCCGACAAGGGCAGCAGCTGGATGTTGTTCTCAGATAGTCGAGTTTCTACTATTGTTTGAGTACATGAGCATTTTAGTGCAGAACATATTTCAGTAACATCAGCACTTAAAAACAAATCAGGAAAAAATGATTATTGTTAATGGATATGTTAAGGAAATAATTTCCATTATTATTATTTTTTGCCCAACTTCCCTTAAACGTTCTGGCTGCTGTTTATTCATAATAAGTGTCAGTGGTCAGTCCACTGTTTGCATCTGCTGTTGAAACGGTGGGTGAAGCATCATGTCTATTTGAGAAGGCTGTGAAACTTTGTGAAAGGAGGCAGACATAGATGGATGACTCAGTGAAGCTAATTTCTAGCTGATGGCAGTGATTACGTTGTTCAGGTTATCCTGAACTTTTCTGTTGGTAAGTGCTGCTGTTTTTTCTGGTGTTAGCCGCTGTTAGCTTTTGTTACTGGCACTTTCTCTGAAGTAAACTTAACTTTGTCAGGCTGAGGCAATGTGCTAATAAACTCTCATATGTCACAAGAATGTAATCAAGCTGCTAAGCAGAGGGAAAGTGTGATTTTTAGTACATTCAAGTCTAACATTAGCTGATCTCATGCTAGCTTTAAAAGCAGCTGTTGTTATAGAAGACTCTTGTCAGGAGCGTCACACGCCAAATCTGTAAACTTGCTAAATAAGTAACTGTGACAATGTCAGGGATTTTTTAAAAAAAGCAGATTAGGAGGGAAAAAATGAAATGTAGAAATGTGGGAGGAGGAAGGAGTGGTGGAGGCAGAAAAAGAGACATAAGGAGATGATAAAAATATATTTAAAAGGTCACATTTAAAGAGTAATTTGTGATTTTTGAATTAAAACTTTTAAATATCTTATAACTGACACCTTTTTAGTAGTTTTTGCTAATTTTTCAAGTACATCAGACCTTTTCCTTTCAGAATTCTCAAGGATCTCGAACATTCTGATAGAGTTCTTTCAAGAGCCTTTGCCTCAAACAGTATTCATAGTATGAAGTAAAATGTTGCTTATGCTAACATTGTTGTGATAAAAAAATAATCTGTCTACTCTCTGTTTTCCTTTATTTGACTGATTTAAGTTGAATGTCCCTTGAAATGTAGTCTGTGATTTATTTTTCACAGAATGACCCCAAAGTGACTGAATGAAAAGACTTTCTAGGGTTTACTGACTCTTTTGGGTTATTCTGCAGATCGCTCAGCTCTGGGAGGGTCTATCACTCCGAATCAGTGTCGTGTCAGAACTGTACATTGTGATCAGAAGTTCAACTACATTCATCATGGACACGAATGTTATGGTAACTTTGAGCTTTTAATGATTTCTTTGAATTGTTCTCTTTCCAGCATACAACTTTATGACTTCAGAAAAAAAGAATTGGAGGCACAAGTTTGAATTTATTTGAATTTTCTCTCATTCACACAGAGCTACAGTTATATAAACGGGCTCAAATAGATCTATTCACTCACTTAAATATTCTAATAAATGGTGCTGGAGGTTCTACAATGGCTTTTAAATTGTCAAGGCTAAGGAATATTAAGTCCTCTTTAGTGTTCATGCTTGACTACAGCTGGTAGTTTCTCTTTGCCAACATAAAAAGATTTTGTTTGCTAGCACTCAGTGGACTGACAAATGTGCAGATCAATGAGAAAGTCTTGGTTAGGATCTAAGAAGGAGTCGGGAAGGTCTCTTGGAGTCATTTCTAAATAACTCATCATAACATCATCAGTTCAAACAATTTGTCATGACTCACAAAGACACATAGTAACAGGCAAACCAAACCAAAAACAAGCCTTTATTTCAGGTGATAAAAAGTATGAAGTCGACTGAGACAATAAACAAAATCCAAACTAACTGCAGACGTGCAGAAAAGGTTAACAGATGCTGGCACAAAGAAGTGAGTGGAAGACAGCACTATACACACACAGAACAGCAATCAGAACATGTGGGGAAAAACAAAATGCAGGTGCAGACGATTAAGAAACAAAATGTTAAAGACAAGTAGCTACCAAAATCAAACAGGAAGTGAAAACCAAAACTAAATGGTTTAACCCAGACACATGAAAAAACTAAACCAGGGGACTGACACGAGAGGATAAGATGGAAAACACTAAGTGAACGATGTAAACTAAGAAGAAGACGATTCAAACTGTCTCTGTCAGATCAACAACTCCAAAAGCACCAAAGCTAAAGCCTGACATGAAATGGAAAATGCAGGATACAGCAGCGTCGCTGTGCCACAGTGAATGAATTTTGTAGCTGCCCGGATGGACAAACTAAATCTCCTATGTAGAAATGTTAACCACAGTGACAAGAGGTTTGTTTGGAGGAGTAAAGATGAAGCTTTCAAACCTAAGAACATTTGGTGGTGGTAGCAACATACTCTGCAGCTGTTTTGCTGCAGTGGTATTGGTGCATTGCACAAACTGGATGGAACAATGAAGACAAAGGACTGCTTCATCATACTACATCAACACCTAGATGGTTAAAACAGTTAATGGCTTGTTGTAAAGGATAAAGCAGATTAACGTTAAGCTTCTGGAACGGCCTTTCTAAAGCCCTGACCCTAACCCAACTTAGAATTTGTTATTGACGAGTGTATGTAACGTTCTGTCCACTGTACTTAAATCACATCGTACGTACGTAACTTTCTTAGCCCGTATATCCCCCTGTGGACCCTTCTGTTGTGCGCACTGTGGTTTCATGTTCGTCTGTTTCTGTGTTTACACCACTGCACTGTTTAGCTGTCTTAAGACCTACTTTACAGAACTTACTGAACAAACTGAGCATTCTGCAAAAGCAAGTTTTGGCTCAAGTCAACCAGCTGAACAAGTATTTAAAGCTCAAACACCCCCGAGGGCTTCAGCCTTAAGTCCTCATCTTGAGTGTAAAAGAGTTTTTCTAAGGATTAGGGGCGGGAAGACTCCAAACTAGTGTCAGATTAGTCTGGTGGGATTACTGACATTGCAAGTTTGTTGAAGATGCATCATAATTTGCATTTTTAATGCTTTTCAGCTACGCTGTAAATGTCCATTTTGCTTGGTCTTGGCTTGTGAAATGAAAATATGATGGATGCAAGATGAAACGTTTGTTTATAATACTAACATTAGTTTTGTATTCTGAGACGTGCTAACACAGTAGTGCTTTGTTTCAAAGTAATCACCCAGATGGGCTGAAACTGAAATGCCCTGTTTAGGAAAGCACGTGTGGTGTCTGAGGGATGGGCGGAGAAGAATGAAAGAATACCTGGCTGACTAACAATGGATAAACTAAGGCTTCGCAAACAAGGCTTCAATCCCCCTTGGCTTACTCTGTAGACCATGTGTTTGATGGAACTGGAAGCTGCGACTCCATTGTCCTGCTGCTTTAAAAACAGAGAAAGAGCATGCACGCGCGTGTGTGTGTGTGTGTGTGTGTGTGTGTGTGTGTGTGTGTGTGTGTGTGTGTGTGTGTGTGTGTGTGTGTGTGTGTGTGTGTGTGTGTGTGTGTCAGTGAGTACATGCATGTGAGCCCCTCAGGACCAAATGAGAGTGGCTGTCACTGGAAAGCAGCCAGAACGAGCACGCACACACACACACACACAAAGCTGTTCTTTTTCACCGTGCTCAAACACTTGCAATTGTGTGTGTGTGTGTGTGTGTGTGTGTGTGTGTGTGTGTGTGTGTGTGCGTGTTCAGCTTATTGTCCATCTGTGGAACCTTGGTAACTGTCAGTTTCCTCTTCTCACAAACAATTTGTGTAGGTTTGTTCAGTAACACTTTAACGTTCTTTGGCCCTTTGAGGTTACATATATATATTTCAGTACTGTCCCTGCTGACTTAATGTGCAACAATATTGACTTTAAAGAGGCACAGCTTTATTTTGCACCTCCACCAAGTAGGAGGAGTGGACAGAATCACTACAGCACTTTCATTCTTGAATTTGCCTTGAGACAATCTGGAACGCTAATCTTAGATATAAAGCAACTCCATATAAAGCCAAGCCTTGACTGGGTGTGACTGGGGTTATGAATATAAATATTTAATGAACAACCAAGATGGGAGAAAAAAGTGAAATGGGAGGAAGTTGTCAGGAAGGAGCACAAAGAGAAAAGGAAAGATCCAAGAGTAGGAACAAACCAGACAGGCAGAACGAGAGAGGCGAGGGGGAGGAGACTATTCACAGACAGGTAGGTAGAAAACAATTAAACTGTAACGTGACTACCATCCCGACCTATGCTGAGATTGAATTCTATAAGAAAGTGGCAGCGATGTCCCATCAACAACCCAGTGGATAGGTACAAAAAAACAAAACGAAAAAGGATGAATAGGAGGACAGTAATGGTGGAGAAACCCCTGTGGGGCAGAGGAAGGGATAGCAGCAGAAACTTTGAAGCTTCTCTTGTTGAACCCCAACAACTAATGATGGCTACAAACTAGAAGTATCAAAAAGTGAAGGTAAAGACATCAAAACTGGACAATGTCACCAAAACACTGTGGATGGATACATACAAGCAAAAACTGCCTTAAGCAATTTACAAAGAAAACTGTGGTCTTGTCACTTTCTTTAGAACATTTATTAAAATATCTCACAAACTAATATTGAACTGATGCTCTTTGATTGTGCCACATGTGGGAACAAGTGTGTTTTTTAAAACAGATTTGAATTCAGAGGCTAGCTAGTCAAACAGCCACTTACTGCTAAAGACACAGACAGTAAAAGTGGACAGCATACCCTCGGTTTCTTAACGTAAAACTCATTGTTGTTTCCATGAGCAGCACAAATGCGGTCCCCTTGAACTGATTTTTAGTTTTAGTGTTGTTATTTTCCTCTGAGTTATCAATTCAACAAAACAAAAACAAGTCTTTTAGCCACAACCAACATTATGACGTCCTTTTTCATACTGATAGACGATGGCGCTAAACATGTTTTCAAAACTTTAAACACTTATTTCTTAAATCCAGTTTTTGAGAGCAGAGCTCGATGGTGTAAATTAGCCTTTATATATGTCGTGTTTCATGTCCCCATTAAATCACAAGCAAAATATTGGACAGAAGCTTTCTTTGTGAACTGAGATTACATCTTGTCTTAGAGGGAATAATTGTGTGTGTGTGTGTGTGTGTGTGTGTGTGTGTGTGTGTGTGTGTGTGTGTGTGTGTGTGTGTGTGTGTGTGTGTGTGTGTGTGTGTGTGTGGACTATGTCACAGTTTGGGGGTGTGCATGTGTCAGTGCTTCGCTGTGGGTTTGAAGTTTCTCAGCTGAAATTTCCAAACTTCCAGAGCTTTTCCCCAGACATCAGAAATTCAAAGAGGAGCTCTTTGAAAGAACTAAAGTCTTTAG
>NW_027052322.1:0-22975 GCF_036321145.2 Pelmatolapia mariae | reverse complement strand
AATAGATCGGAGGCTGTTTCCCTCTGGATGAGAACCAAGTCTGTCAAATCTATTGATCCAACACAAACTATCAAACACATTGGCTCACAGTCAGATTGGCTTTGTATGGATGGTGTAACAGGGGCTGGGAAAGGATGCTGAAAGCTGAATATAATACAGAACAATAACAGGACATATAATCATGTAGAAACATGATCTTCAACAGGCACACTTCTATTATTCATGATCACAAAGAACTTGTGCAGCCCTGATATCAGCCCTAATATATGAGTGTGTTTGCCCAAAGATTGAAACAGCATCAACATGACAGCTGGAAGAAATCTTCTCTCAGCCTTGTTTGGCAGAAGATCCCTGCAACAAAGATTGTAGCTGAAAGATGACGTGTGTAAAGTTTGTCTTTGGGAGGGTTGAGGCTGTTTTTAGACCTTTGATAGTTTCAATCCAGTTCTGAAAGACAGAAATAAAAACAACATCATTAAGATCAGATCATGGAGCTGTTTCCTGCCTTGTTTCTAGCTTCACATTACAAGACTTTACTACAATAAAGATGCTAACATGTATCTGTAGCAACAACATCATTGAATCTAGAACAACTGGAGCCAAACCAGTGGCCTCTGCTGGGATCACTGGTGAGCCAACACTTCCTTGTTGATGCAGATTTCAGGGCTTCCTGTTGCTCCTCCGTTATAACTGTTCTCTCTTCTCAACACATGATGACACAAAGGAATCAGCAGTGACGAAGATGATGCTGAAGCACACATTTCACACATATAACAGAGCAGTCCAGTTACACACACCTCTGCTTGACATTAGGCCTCAAACAAAGACACAAAACACTAACTTGACTCTAAATAGAAGAAACTGGCAGCTTTTTCTGTTCTGTGCTTATTTATATTTGACACACATGCTTCTCTTTGTGCAAACACACATCGCACTATAAGGGTAACCTAGCACACAATGATTGGACAGCACAGTGATGATGCTGGGAGATCCTATACGAAGCAACACAGAAACACTGAGAACTTTAAACATTGATTATATTGAGATAAGCAGCCGACCCAGTCTAGATAAAGGCGAGCAGCTGGGACCGCTGCTGCACCAAAAACAGGTTTCAGTGTTTCCATGTGTGTGTGTGTGATGTCTTTACTTATACTGGTCAATAGACTTTAGTCAACACATGATTGAAAGGTGTTACACATGAAATAAAAACAGTGTTTCATCTTTATTCCTGTGAAGCAGCTGCATTATAACCAATCTGCTCCTTTGTGGCCTTTAAAACAGCTTAAATAACTGTTGTTATATTTGTTTCTGCTCCTCTTGGACAGACGACTCTTGAAAAGACATTTTTGAATTTCAATGTGACTTTAACTGGATAAATATGGGATATATAAACGTCCCTCTGCAACAAACTGATTCCAGCTTCTGCCTCATGATAGGAATGTTTTTGTGGCTCAAGATGACCTGATATCTTTCATGATGGAGACATTTGACACATGTTTCACATATTATAGACCAACAAGTTATTCATAGCAGTTTAAATACGGGGAGTCACTTTTGGGCCCAGCAGATAAAACAGAGCCAATATTTCCTTCTTTATTTAAGTGACGTGTGTCACAGATGTGACCTAGTAAAGTGTAGCTGAACATTAGTAACGTTATTAACACTCTCATGGCGTGCTTTGAAGTTAGCGTCAGCTAAAGTAATATACTAGCAAAAAACTATTTCCAGGCTCAACTTCCATTATACAGATGATGCTCGTGGCAAAAGAGTAACGTTCAGAAGCCTTTTTCTTATGAAATCTGTTACTGTTCATCAGGAAATCATATTCAAACTGATTAAATAGACATTTTTCAGTATTTAGCTGCTATGTGCCCGTCTCAGTGTGAAGTGAATTCGAGTCTGTCTGTACTGGATTTGAATTCATCGTCGTCACTCTAACAGCAACACAGCGATCCGGCTCACCAATTGGTGATAACGACCTACTGAGCCTGCTAGCAGGTGCAGGAGGGCCAATCTGAGTAACAGTTATGGGCTGATAAATGCTAATAAGATAAGATGAGATAAGATGAGATGAGATAAGATAAGATAAGATAAATCTTTATTAATCCCTCGGGTGGGTTCCTCTGGGAAATTCGGTTTCCAAAAGCACAGCACCGACAGAAGTTACAGAGCGTGAGGAGAATATTACATATACACACATATCTAAGTACAGAGACATATATAAATAAAATATACGAAGGGGATAAATAGAATAAATAGGAAAAAGAATACAAGTGAATTGCACATTTCATGTATTGAAGTCTATTGCACCGTTGACTATTAACAAAAAGTATTGCACAAAAAGTATTGCACAGTGAAGTGAAGAGGCACTACAGCTTAGTTGTTCCCCCCTCTTTTGTCCTCCTGTTTCCCCTCCCTCTCCCCTCCCGAGAGGAGTTAAACAGTCTAATGGCGTGTGGGACAAAGGAGTTTATAAGTCTTTTGGTTCTTGTCTTTGGGAGAAGCAACCTGTCGCTGGACAGACTCCTCTGGTTGTTTATGGCCGTGTGCAGAGGATGCCCAGCATTGTCCATAATGTCCAGCAGTTTTTTTAGTGTCCAGCTTAATGCTGACCACAGAGCTAGCCTTCCTGATCAGTTTCTCTAGCCTGGATGAGTCCTTTGCTGTGCTACTCCCCCAGCACACTACAGCATAGAAAAGTACTCCAGCAACCACAGACTGGTAAAACATCCTCAGGAGCTTCCTGCAGATGTTAAAAGACCTCAGCCTCCTGAGGAAGTACAGTCGGCTTTGGGCTTTTTTATACAGGTGCTCTGTGTTGCATGACCAGTCCAGTTTGTTGTCCACCCACAGCCCGAGGTACTTGTACTTGTTGACCACCTCCACCTCTATCTGAACTGGCAGTGGACCTTCTCTGGACCTCCCAAAGTCCACAACCAGTTCCTTGGTCTTTGAGGTGTTGAGTTGCAGGTGGCTTGCATGACTCCATGCGGCAAAGTTCCTCACCAGACTTCTGTACTCCTCTTCCTGATCATCCCAGATACACCCTATGATGTCTGTGTCATCTGCAAACTTCTGAATGTGGCATAATTCAGAGTTGTAGCAGAAGTCAGAGGTGTACAGGGTGAAGAGAAGAGGGGACAGCACAGTTCGCTGTGGTGCTCCTGTGCTGCTGACCACAGTGTCAGACATGATGTCCTTCAGCCTGACGTACTGTGGTCTGTCAGTGAGGTAGTCGGAGATCCAAGCCACCAGGCAGGGGTCCACCTGGATCCTGTTCAGTTTTTCCTGAAGCATACAGGACCGGATGGTATTAAAGGCACTGGAAAAGTCAAGAAACAGGATCCTGACCGTGCCTTTCCCCCATCCAGGTGTGAGTGAGCTCTATGCAGGAGGTACAGGATGGCATCCTCCACTCCGACACCCGCCTTGTATGCGAACTGTAGTGGGTCCTGGGCATGTTGTACCTGTGGTCGGAGGAGGTTGAGGAAGAGCCGCTCTAGAGTCTTCATAAGATGTGACATCAGTGCAACCGGTCGGAAGTCATTCAGCTCATTATAATGCCCATTGATGGACTGATAACATGAATTTTAAATGTCAGCTCCCTCCGAAATAAGAGCTCAGAGGTCTTATTTTGAAAGCCAGAGTTTGTTGAAGCTGTTTCCTCGACACTGAACTATTAGAAAAAGCAGATTTAAAAAAAAACTTCATGTCATCTGTGCTCATTAAACTGACATCATGCAGTTTATCTTCTCACTAGCAGAGGGACACAAATCACCATCAATGAAGAGTTCAATGAGATGTTTGTGACATGAGAGCTGTATGTATTGATCTGATCAATATGGAAGTTCATGTTTCTTTGATTGGATCAGTTTTTAAAAGCAGTTGTTTTTATAGAATGACAGAAGCATGAGAGTTGTTGAATGCCTTTAATATTTGATACACTGAGTGCTATTGGATCTCCACTTATTCAGCCATGATGGAAACATCCCATTAAGAAAGAGAAATCAAACATTTGAATCATTTTAATGATCTCATACTTGTTGAACATGCATAGGAGCTGGTTGTGAACTGAGCTTCAGACAAACACAACATACTGAGATTCACTGTGAAGCTTTGAGAGGAAAAGGACAGAAAAACAACATGTGGATCCTGGAATAATGGGAGCTTCCATCTTTAAAGGACTGAAGAAGTTTACAAGGAATCATTTCAAAAATTTTCAAACATCAACTGATTGAATCCATGAATCTGAAAACATGTTTGTGAGTGAAAGAGACAGACATGTACAGACTGAACTATCTGTTCAACAGTCAGAGTGTTTCTCTAAGAGGAGACACTCTTTACACTCAGCACAGGGACACTGAGGAACCGGGAAACCTGACCCAAAACCCAGGATAAAGAGTTTGAGAGAATGTGGTGTTGAAGGTGTGGAGGTGGATCAGAGTGTCAGAGGAGAGTCTGTAGAAGGACAGAGTGCCAGCAGGACAGTCCACATACACTGCTGCTCTGTTAGAGACGGAGGAGGAGGAGGAGATGGATGTTTGTCTCTTATTGTGCCAGACAGAATGAGGACCATCATCAGAGCAGTACAGACTCCAGGACTGATCATTCCCTCCAAACAAATGGTCATTACTGTCTCCTTTCCTTCTGATTCTTCTGTAACTCACTGATATAAAAACGTTTCCTCTCCACTCGACCTCCCAGTAACAGCGACCAGTCAGACCATTTCTACACAGCAGCTGTTTCCAGTAATCAAATCTGTCTGGATGATCAGGATATGACTGAACCTCCTCCACACGTGTCACCTTCCTGTTGTTGTCAGACAGTTGGAGCTTTGTGTTCACTGTGTTTGTGTCGATTGTGAGTTGACAGGAATCTGATGGAGAGAACAAACACAATCCAGCTGCAGTTATTGATCCATCATCTGTTCATTGATTGACACTTTGATGATGACTCCTGACATGATGAAGATGGTTGAATGTGTGCTGCTTTGTTTTCATGAATCCCATTAAAAACACACTTACACTTCCTCAGACCTGGTCTCAACCATCGGACTCCAGCAGGCTCCACCCTGAAAGGAGGAGGGGTCAGAGCAGCACAGTCAGCATGCACACATGGACATTACATGGCTCTCACACACACACTGTTACACACTGAGGAAGGAACAGTCCAAGATTTTCAAAAATACACTTCAATCCATATGTGGATCAAACTGCTAATGATTTGGACTGATCCTGGATCTGTCAGTACACCACTGTATTGAATGAAATATAACTGATTCAAACTGTCTGTGAAGGTTCTCAGTCATCCAAGTCATCATAGTCAAAGGAGATTGGAAAGAAAAGCATCTGGACTTCTTTGAGTTGCTTGCTCACCTCTCATCCGAGCAGCTTCTTCAGTTTGAAGGGTCAAATGGTGGAGAGTCCCAGATTTAAACCCAGTGGGAGTTTCACCCCAAAGAGGGACAAAGGACCCCCTGATGATCCTCTACCTAATCACATGAGCCAAGGTGTGAAAGTGGGTGTGGGTTAAAATCAGCCAAGGTTTCGGGTGAGCTCATTGTGAAACCTGGCCCCACCCTATCATGTGATTTCCTGAGGTCAGATGGCCCAGGATGTGAGTGGGCGTTAAGGTGTCTGGGAAGGGATCTCAAAACTGGATTATAGATGGCAGACAGCTGGTGTCGTAAACCACCGCCTCTGTTCAAAGATGGTCGCTCACAGCTTCGTTCACTCCTCTTTCAAACCATCTGCAGGGCTCTAGACTAACTTTTTGACATGGGTGCACCGGTACGCCTAACTTTAAAAATTTAGGCGTACCGGCACAAAAGTTAGGCGCACTCAAATTTTTCAACCGCATCACTTAACACCGCAGTTTTACATGTGCACTTTCTTTGGGGGGAAATCCATACAGACAATATTCATTTCTAAATTATTAACTAACAAACTTGTGCTTAAATTGCTTTGTCAGTATTGTAGAAAATGTTAAACTTAATCATCATCTTGGCTCCTCTGACGACCTGTTTGCTGCTGCCTGCTGCTGAAAGGCAGTGGGGAGAGGGGGCACTTGGGCAGTGCATTTATTGCAGCATATAATGTGTTTTCTGGATACACTGTGTTTTTCAGCATTCAAAGATTGATGGCACCGTGTCAGAGCTGGCTATGAATTTCAGACGGATCAGGCCTCAGCTTAACACAAAAGTTATCAATAGTTCTTTTCATCTTTTCTTATTACCCGCAGCTGCATCCACTTCTGTCGGGCCTAGGCTGCTCACTAGGGCTGGGTATCATCACTGATTTCTATAATCCATTCGATTCCGGTTCCCAAAGTCCTGATTCGATTCAATTTAGCCTCAGACAGTCAGAAATATTATAACTCTGATCATTTATCAGTGCTGATACATGTGAGACTTCATCAGAATTGTGAACATCACAGCAGATGCCTTTGTGTCAAAGTAACTGAGAATAAAACACAGAAAAACATGAAGGAGATTTTCCTGGTCTGGTGTTTTATAGCAGATAACCTTAAAAATATTTTGCAATATTCTGCAATTTTGCATAATTTTAAGAAGTTTAAATTTCTTCAGTATTGAACAGCAGAAATTAGGCTTTCTTGTCCGAGGTCATTTAAGTGAAAAAAGAAAAAGAAAAGAAAAAGACAGCGGCCGACAGCGCTGTGAACAACGGTAGACTGGTGGGTAATAAGCAGTGTTGGGACTAACGCGTTATTAAGTAACGCGTTACAGTAACTACGTTATTATTGTGGTAACGAGCATGGTAACTAGTTATTATGCCAAAACCAGGAACGCGTTACTCGTTACTGGGATTTAGATAGGCTCGTTACTCGTTACTTCGTGTGGTGGATATCGCGGAGCTTCCACAGATTCAATAACATTAGCAAGTGGTGGAAGCCAGCAGGTGGATGAAGGAAAAGGGAGGCAAGAGGAGAGACCCGAAGCTGCCGCCGGTCCGCGTGTCAGGTGAACTGACCTTCAGGTAAGAAGTTATGACCTGCAGTCTATCGGAGTCAGATATAAACCAAGTTTAGGTGGAGTTTATTTTCGGTATGCTGACATTTTCGTACTGCGTGCTAGCTAGCATGACGGAGTTTCTATACAGCTGGGTGGGTGCTATGTTACTGATGTTGAACTTTATTTTGTTCATACGGTTAATTATTAGAGTTGCCAACCGTCCCGTAAAAAACAGAATCGTCTGGTATTCAGAGAAAATATTACGCGTTTCGTACTGAGGTGAAAAGGAACAGTTTGTCCCGGACTTCAGCTACAATGAAAAAGACACAAAGCTGAAGCTGCACAGCTGCCTCTTCTTCTCTCATTCTCTCCCGTTTCTACTTCAATCATGAAACTGATCAATGATCAGCTGATCGGCTTTTCTCTCTTGTGTATTTATCGCCCACTTTGCGCCAGAAAGAGGAAACCAGCGGATGTCGCGTTAAACAACAGCAGCACGTTTAAGCTTGATCAGCTGTTGTTGGAATTTATTTAATATTAATTTCTAGTATCAGCTGTTGCTGGAGCCACAGCTGTAAAGCTGCTGGTCATGATATCGGTTTGGTTATCTGGTGAGAGGGAAACATGCAGATGAAACCAGGAGATGTCCTTACTGAATCATCAGAGCTGAACAGGTGATGGAGAAACAGGTTTACCTTTTAGGTGACATGAATGAGTTGAAGTTATAAACTGTTTCTGAGAGACAAATAACACCAGGATCCTTTTCTATGTAGCTGACAGCTGGTAACTGTGCAGGGGCGGGTCTAGCAAAGTGTTGCCAGGGGGGCAGGTAGGGCATTAACAGGGAAAGGGGGGCACAAAGAAATACTTTTCTTTATTATTCTCATTTAAAATGTCTCGCTTTAAAAAAAAATAATTATCTGAGTCTTACAACAAACAATTGATAGATTGATACATATATACCATCAGAACAGTGTACATCACTGTCACAACAGTGTTTATTTTCATTCAAAGGCTTTATGATTTTTCCTATAATGGTGGGCTATCGTCCCAGTCAAAATGCCTGGGACGATTTTTTTGTCCCAGTCCAGCTCTGTATGCAGCTCATCTGCAGTCTGGTGTTACCTACATCTTCCTATTCAGAAGGCAGAATTTCCAAGTTCTGAGTACAATCAAAAGCACCACGACTGCAGTTTTTGTGTTGGATGTAAAAAGCAGGCTAGAATCATGGCGGCGGTCAACGACGGTCCAGGCGTGGGATTTCTCTCGTGGAAATGTGCACATTATTTTTTCCTTTCTATTGGTAGGTGGCACAGTGCACTTGTGGCATGTAAGCAAGCTAGAAGACTGGCAATCTTGCTGGGTATCCAGTTACGGAAGCAACACATTAACAAGAGAATTCTGAGTAAAACCAAAGTTACTTTCCCTAGTAACTAGTTACTTTGAAAGTAACGAGTAACTTGAAGTAACTGAGTTACTTTTTTAGAGAAGTAACTAGTAATGTAACTAAGTTACTAATTTAAAGTAACTTACCCAACACTGGTCAACCTAAAGTAATGCTCTGAATGGCATTACCTTGGTCTCCATTAACACTATGAGGTTTCTTGGCCCAATATGCGCTAATATGCGCTTTTTCAGGACTGCTTTCTTCGATTTCTGCAATATTTCTAAAGTCCTGTCCCAGAGTGATGCTGGAAGACAGGTTCATGCATTTATTACTTCTAGGCTGGCCCACTGTAATTTTTTATTATCAGGATGTTGTAAAGACTCCTTAAAAAGCATTCAACTACATCAAAATGTTTCAACATGAATGCTGAAAGGCACTAGAATGACAGAGTATATTTCTCCTATTGACCTCTCTTCATAGGCTCCTTGTTAAATCTGTTTTTTAAATTACCATCCTGCTCCTATAGTACTGTATCTCCCCACTTCACTCTCAAACTTTAAGCTTGCTAGAATATTTAAAAGCAGAATGGGAAGCTGGGCCTCCAGCTTTTAGGTCTCTCCATAGGGTTATTATTAGTTATTAGTTATTATCAATCTCTGGCTCTCTTACACAGCATGTTTTCAGTCCTGTCTCCTTCTCCTTACTCAGCTGGTCGCAGCAGATGACCACTCCCCCCTGTGCCCAGTTCTACTGGGCATTTATTCCTGTTAAAAAGGGAGTTCCTCCTCTCCAAGTTTCTTGCTAAAAGGGGGTCAGATAAATAGTCCTTTTTTAATGTTTTATTTTTGCAGTTTATCCTTAGATAATAAAGTGCCTTTAAATGACTGGCATCATAATTTCATGCCTGTTCAACCTTGAGTTTAATACTATACAGCATGACAGCCTTTGTTCTTATAGAAAAATAGCCATTGAAAAGCTAAAACAGCTGTATCAGACTATTCATACAAATTTTCATGCATGGATTGTTTATAGACAGTAATCATAAGAAATTCCCTAATTGGTCCTTGTTACACATTTTGGTGGTGGACTCTGAGGTAGACAATTACTTCACACCCCATTTTCCTTAACTTGAGTGATAGTAAATTTTGGACCGTAAATAATACATGTAACTGGTATTATATTTACAATACACCTGGATGGCCATGATGAACACTGAGCCCTCCTGAAAAACAAACAGTTCTAACTGCAGGGTAAAAGGTCTACTTCAACAGTTTGTAAATTTGGATTGTACCTGGTCAATAGTCGCTCACCTATAGAGGTTTAATCATGCTGACTCAACTCTGCCTTACCTTAATCTTCTCAGTTTGTCCCATACCAATGAAATGTTCTTCTCTTTCCTTTTGGTTGCCATGTGCCCGGTCAGACTGCATGTCCCTCCTCAGTGCTTCAAACTCTACCTCTGCACACTGTAACTAGAATAGAACTAGAATAGAGTCATTTAGTTCTGCAGTTTTTGCTAGAGAATGCATTTGACTAATTTAAATATGTCAATCCACAGACAACTGGACCCTGCCACACACAGGAAAGATAATTTATGCGCCATTTTTCTAATTTGAGGTTTGCTCATTTCTTATAGGGGATCAGGCTTTAGCCTCTTTCCCTCCAAAATATCTGATAATTTAGATTTTCTCTTTTTTTTTGTTTGGTTCATTCTTTGGGAGAGTTAACAATTTAGCTCTGCTAAGCTATATGTTCCCCCCTTTTCCCCATGCAGTTAAGATTATGACAGAATCCTTCGCTGCTTTCTCCTCCACACTGCATTCATTTTTACTTTTCTTCCGTTTGAAAGGAACTACAAATTGCTCACACTGAATTATCGCACTATGGATGGTTTAGTGCTGCACGTTTAGAGCTAGCATCTTACTATTAGCTTCAATACATGAACAGAAGTAGCTGCCACTGGTCTATATGTAGTCACACTGAAAAAGATAAAAGACAGATTATTTGTCATATCTGCACACAGATTCACACATATTTGCACCCACACAGTTACAGACATGTCAGGAGGATACCCAAGAGCAGTGTACCAGGGTCAGAAACAGCAATGTTTAAATTTCTCATTTCGTGTTACCAGGGATCCTGAGTTTCATCAGTACCCCAGCTTTAAGAACTTCTCTAAGTTTACTTATCTGTCCCATGCCCTACTGGGGTTCTAATGCTCTGTGTGTATCTGTTCTAGTGTCAATGAGAGTCATGTCTGCACCCTTTATGTATTCAAATTTCCTAATCTTAAATAATATTCTAATGTAAGAGTGTTAGTAATGAATATATTTCTAATAATCTCCTATCTAATGCTTTCATGTGGCCTAGTTCATATTATTTGTGTTCTTTTTCTACTGGGAGAGTAACACAAGGAGTGGAGCCCAGGGCTTTAAACTTATTAGTTTGCTGGGAGCATTACTGATGCAGCTGCTTCATGTTGTTCACTGCAGATATCATGGATAGTTAAGTACTCTGGTATCAGTCACAGTCCATGTACTGAAGATTTCTCTTGGCAGTAAATTCCTTGTTGTTATGGTGCTGCCCACATTTCTCTTGGAGTTCTCCAGGAACATCCACACAGAGAACATCCCAGATGCAGACGATGTTGGCTCTTAGAGGCCACAGATTGTCAGTCCTCAGCAGATTGATGAGTATGTCAGCTGACTAAAAGTGTGTTTTAATACACTTTTCCAGCCCTCTGCAGATACAGTCTTTCATTGGACTCGAGGAGACTCGGTTTCATGAATTGTGGATCTTCCCTTGGACACTCCTCTCTGGAGTTCCTGGGTTTTCACATGTGCCAGTCATTGGATGTCGTCATCCGGCTGACTCCTCCTCTCCACCTTTGTACAGGCCTCATCAGTGACGTAGGCCTTCGCAGTGCCAGTGTTGCTCTTCTCCACAGACTCATGGCCTGGTGTCTTTCACTGGTGATCTGTGTTTCTCCCCTTCAGTTGGTGAGCTCCTTCATCTGTAAGGAGTTCTTTTTTCTTTTTTTTTCACAGCAGGAGAGTCGTTGTTTCGAGTATGTGCATACATCAGTTAGTTAGTCATTTGCCTTTTTTCTTTTTTCTTTTGCCTGTGAGCTCGACCTCATGTTACTCTTCGCTATCTTACTCCTGGTCTTTGAATTCTCCTATTTAGCTTCCTTTCCTCTGACTCACAGCTTTCTTTGTCCCACCTGTCTAATCACTCTTCACTCTTCAGCTCCTTTATCTAACTTCCTACATCTCAAACTTTCTCGTGTTTACTTCTCCTCCTCTAAGCCATAATCACTTTTGTCATGGTTTTTTGTTTTTTGTTTTTTTAGTACAAAGGCTCAACTTTTGATTTCTGCTTATTGCATTTTAGGTCAATGTGATTTCTTTCTAATTACCAGCTTTTGCTGGAACAAAGGCTCTGTCATCCCCTCCAAACCCTGCTCCTGTGTATTTCCACCCGCATGGTGCACACTGATTATTCAGGGAGCTTTCTGTTTCCTACTGGCAGCACAAATTAATCTATATTTGCTTTTATTTTATTTTCCTTGTAAAACTAAAACAAAATCATAGGGGCTTTATTATCATATACAACAGTTTTTATGTTTTTCTGCTCAACTTTCCTGTAAGTGACAAGATGCAGCTGTGGGATTAACCCTGTCACTATTCAAAACCCTGATTCCTGAAATAATTGCCCCCAAATTTCCCACAATACCTATTAAACTTGATAAATTAAAAGGAATAGTAATTTTGCATATGTAAAAGTTACCATGCATTGCATTTGCTGAAAACAGCATTTTGCACATTATTCCTTAAACTCATGAAGTGCAATTTATTCATTTATTTACTTTCTTGGATGGTAAAAATCACTCTGATGTTTTGGGACTCTTAAAACTTAAATACTTCCTGATTCAAGCCTGACACTCGAGGCCTGAAAGGGTTAAGGCCCTCTTCTGTCACGCACCTCTGAAGCTCTTCTAAATATTATTTCTCTTATAGCTATAGAAGAAGGATTACACACAGTCTGACCAGCATCAAGGCGAGTGTTTTAGATACCAAAGATCCCTTTAATAATCCCTTCCCCCATACAATATCTAATCATGCTTTTTATTTATTTTTTGATCAGCAATTCTAATGATCCACACCATTACAGGGAGAGTGCGAATAAGAACAAAAAGGGGGTGACCAGAGATGGGCAGTAACAAGTTACTGTAATCCGATTACTTCAATGACATCGCCTGATATTGACTAAACATTGTTTCAATGTTTCCTTGCTATCTGGGGAAGAAGAACAAAAAGGGGGTGACATGCCAGTTATGAGACAGGAGGCACTGCCATGTGGTGATACACTGGATTACAACACCAACTGTTACAATATGAAAACTGTTTTCTCTAATTATGATGCTGCATCCTGCATTTCTGAAACTGCTATTTGGTATGTGAGTAAAATATACTCTACGAACCCAAAAGAGTTTATCTTACTGAAGCAGCCACTCTGGTGCAGTGTCCAGTTTGACCACTAGATGGCAGCAGACTTGACTGAGCGGTTCAGGAACACCAGAGAGGCTCTGAGCAGGTTCAAGAGATGTGATCCAGTCACATGTTCATGAGTTTGTAGTTTATCAGACACTAAAACAGTTCAGCTTTCTGTTTTTATCTTAAACCACTGAGGGAGACTCGATGAATGTTTCCCTGAGGAAGGAGCGATAAATAAAACTGCTTTCTAATAAATACACAATCAAACATTTATCATCTACTGATATAACCGGGTTTACTCTCCTCTGTGCTTATATCGTTTTAATAGAGTACAGCTGGCAGGATCTAAGGTAATATACTGAAATCACTTTGTTTTGACTGAACAGCAGACAAAACCCCAAATTAAGAGTTTTAAATCATTAAAAATAAACATTAATGAGGTTAGAATTCACATTTTAAAGCTGCTACTAGAGACTACTACTTTCTTTATTTGCTTAAAATTAAACAATTAATTAATAAAAATGAAACAGTTTTCCATGTCAGCATCTTTTGATTGGTGTCTGGTTCATTGTGAAATAAAGGCATTAGAGCTCTTCATATAGTCAGTACAGAAGCTCTTCTGTCCAGTTCACAGACGCTGAAAAGCTGCTTAATGTTTATGTTTTTTAGATGCTTTTCTGTGCTGAACAGAGGCATGCATCGCGCAGCCACAACCAAACTGGAAGAGATAAATTTCCCATTAGACACCTTGGTGAAACCCACAGAACCACACGAGAAAACCAGCGAGAGCAAAACCGGTTTAGTCCTGCAGAGAAACCACATCTCTGCTGTGTGAACAGGAACAAACAAACAAAATATATAAAACTATAAAGTTATTAAAAACATTTTAAAAACTGTATACCAGTTAGAGAGCAGCAGCTGGACGTCAGTGGTTGGGACAGATGGACTACTTCAGTGAAGAATAGACGACGCCTGGCTCCAGTGTGACACAGAGACACACACTTCAAACAACAGGAAACGTGATTACAAGCCGTTCAAACTTTAATGCACAGGTACCACCTCAGCTTCAAATCACAGATTTTATAATCCACACACTCTCTCTGCTTCTTCATCCATTGTCCATGAAACCTCTACCTTTATGTCTGTGAGCTTATTAACTGCATTAGATTACATTAGAAACTAAACATTTGCTGCCTTCAGACACACTGAGAAGTGACACTTAAAATCATTGCATCTTGATTTGTTTTGACTGAGTTATTAATGACAATTGCATGTATGCGCACAAATATTCTTTGTGTTGCATTAAAACCCTATCTGCATCAAACCATGGGGGATGACAGGGTGTGCTTTCAACCAATGCACACTTTGCATTTATCACCAAAGCCTCATTTCCGTTAGTAACCAGAGAGAGAGAAAGAGAGCCAGGGACAACAACAAGAGACAACATCAGCAAATCCGCAATTATTTTCTGTTGCGGATGATAAAGGATTCAGAAAGTTTCATGAAGTGAATCCTATGTATGCAATTCCAAGCAGTAAAACGCTCTCCCAAAAAATCATCCCAGGCCTATATGACAGAGAATGTAATGTTTTGCATATTTTATTTTATAATTAATTGTGTTTTGGTTTCACTTTAAATTTGTTTAAAAGGAAAAAGCTGAAAATGTAAATAGTTAAAAGTTGAATGTGAATAGTTGTTTTTTTTGTATTATTATAATTTTTTTTATTACATTTTATGTGGAGTGAATAAATAAAAGTATATTTACGGTGGCTGCTAGAGACAAAGTCTAAATGAGAACGTAATTAGCTTTACATACAAACTGAAAGCAGCCATCTTTGCAGCTGGATCATACTCTGCACAATAAAACACAGATAAATTACCACGGCCACCACAACTACAGTACTGTTATAGTATTATAGTAGCTCTCTGGCAAAATATCTTTCTGTTTAAGGTGACATTAAGTAATAGTTGTTAAGAGGTTTCCACAGTTTTTTCCACACCTCTGCTGTGAAACAAAGAACTGGGTGAGAAGGAAACAAAGACGACCACAAAGCTGACCTCTTTTTTTTCACTGCACACTCACACATTTCACCACAAAGCACAAAGGGAACACTTTCTCACAACATGAAGATTGTTACTGGCCAAACCAATGCACTCTGTGGTGAGTTGTCTCTGCAGTGTGAGAATACGTGTCAAATGGAATCAACAGCAGGAAGTAGCTGCTCTGGTTTTAAATGCAGAACTCTAACAAAATGACAATGATTTACTGCATTAAGAGACAGTTGTGCTGTTCACTCTGTCTCTTTATATAGTAATGACAAAAAATGTTGTGTTCAAATTTTTCAGAAGGAATTCGGGGAGAAGTTTCTATCATTTAAAAATTTCTACAACTTTTCAGCTTTTTCAGCTAGTTTTTGCTATATCTTTTAGTAGTTTTTGCTATTATACTTTTTAAAATATTAAGCTTTTTATGCAATTTTTTGTCCCATTGAAATGAATGGAAAACTTCCAAAATTCTGCTAAAACTTGCTAATTTTTGAAACTTAACTACTTCCTCATACTTTCACCTAGAACAGCCATTCAAACTTTAAAATGTTTTGAAATTATTGGGCTATTCATGTATGATTCAGCTTTTTCATATCTGTTACAGTTTTCATCTTATCCCTCTTTAAGTTTTCAGTTTCATTTTTGTGATTTTTCACAAAATACATGCGTTGTTATGGTTGCTATGCACTTGGCTTTCAGTGTGCCACTGAAGGTTTTGCAGTCTTCTCTTCATGTCCGAACAACTTCTTGCTACTTGCTCAATTTTCACTCAACTCCCACAAATTATACATCAAAACGTAGGTATTTTTGCTGGCTTTCAGAAAATGTCACTATCATTGTTGTGGGATTTATAGAATTTTGGCAAATCTCCTCAGACCTCCGCTTGATTTCTGTAATGAGAGGCATATTCGTATCGTCCATATCTCCTTAACGAAAGCGAAGTTAAGACATGAGGCTTGTGCCAATATATCTTCAGACACTCCTGACGCTCACAATTCAAGACTTTTTTTCTCACCTATTACCATTCTGAGATGAGTTACACTTGTTTTGAGGGTAGGAAATTCGTCCTCCGCTCAGATTTCTTCAGATTTCAAACTCTGGAAATGAGGCACTTTTTTCTCTCGTCATCTCTTTTTGATGGATTTCCACACAGACCTGAAAATTTCCATGACTCTTCACCAAAGCCTGCTGTCTCTTACGGTGAAAGAATGATATTGATACTCCAAATAGATTTAGAGTTAGAAAGCGTTGTTTGAGGGCAAGTCAAGGCAGTTTTCGCTTTGCCTCTCCTCAGTTTATGGTGCATTAGAAGTCAAATATCTTTAATAATTAATATTTTAATGATAAATTGTCAACACTGTAAGATTCCCCCATCTCTTCTGAACAAAACGGTGTAAGAATGACTATTCTAGCCCCCTACGGTTAGGAAATTATAGCCATTTGTTTGAGGGGAATCCTGACTATGAAAAATAGACAGCACAAATCCTGTCTCTGTGCTGCATGTGTGTAAAAACAGGTGCACCTGTTTTGGCGGGAAAAAGGTACCACAGCCCTCTCTGGATTGGTGGATTCAACCAATGCTAATTTAAGCAGCTCCTAGAAACGTACTTTTCTCTTCGTGTGTGTGTGTGTGTGTGTGTCTGTGTGTGTGTGTGTGTGTGTGACAGAGAGAGAGAGAAAGAGAGGGCGAGAGAGAGTTTTTATGGGAGCATCTTATTGTATGATTTAAATTCAATATATTTAGACTGGTTGACTGAATTTGATCCTGTGTGTCTCTCTGTGCTTGTGTGTTTCCATATGTGTCCATATTTGTGATTGTGGGACTTTTTTCAGCTGTTCATTTTGCTTTTCCAATTTTTCTATTTAAGTTATTACTATTGTGCTAAGTCATAGCATTTCTGCTGCTTTTCAGTATTTGTGCTAAATACAGCATTTCTGCTAAATCATACTATTTCTGCTATTTTATAAGATTTGTGCTAAATACAGCATTTGTGCTAAATCATACTATCTCTGCTATTTTATAGGATTTGTACTTAATATAATATTTCTGCTTAATTTTAGTATTTCTGCCATTTTATAGTATTTGTGCTAAAACATAGTATTTCTACTAAATGCAGTACTTCTGGGTAATCATTGTATTTCTATATATTTCTGCCAGCTCCCCAGGGAGTCAGTCCTCTGTAAGGACTGTAATATTCAAATTTACATATCAGGACCTGGACGGCTTCCCAGCCAGCCAATCATATCTGAGGCCTGACACATTCAAATTTGCATATTGGGGCCTTAATGGCTTCTAAGCCAACAAATCATCTATGTCATATATCTATAATATTTCATATTTTTATTTTAAATGGTCACCATTTCAAGATTCCCCCATGTCGTCTGAACAAAACGGTCTAAGAATGACTGTTTTAGCCCCTACGGTTAGGAATTTATGGCTGTTTGTTTGAGGGGGAATCCTGACTACGATAAATAGACTGCAAAAATCCTGTCTCTCTCTATGCTGCGTGTGTAAAAGCCTGCACTTAGTGCACCAGTTTTGGCGGGAAAAAGCACACAGCCTCTCTGATTGGTGGACTCAAATTGAGAAGCACAGCTGTTTGACTGACCTAGAAACATGCTGTTAACAGCCCCTGTTCACTTTCTGCTACTGCTGTGTGTGTGTGTGTGTGTGTGTGTGTGTACGATTTAAATTCAATATATTTAGACTGGTTGACTGAATTTGGTCCTGTGTGTGTCTCTCTGTGCATGTCTGTTTCCATATGTTTCCATATTTGTGATTGTGTGACTGTTATACTTTTTTTTGCTGATTTTTTTTCATTTAACAATTACATTTGAGGGACCCTTAGCATGTTCAGGATTTTTTCACCTGTCCAATTTTGCTTTTCCAATTTTTCTATTTAACTTATTACTATTGTGCTAAGTCATAGTATTTCTGCTGCTTTTCAGTATTTGTGCTAAATACAGCATTTCTGCTAAATCATATACTATTTCTGCTATTTCATAAGATTTGTGCTAAATATAGTGTTTCTGCTAAAAAATTATATTTCTGCCAAATATAGTATTTTTGATTAATTATAGTTTTTCTGCCAAATCATAGTACAGTTTTACTGCTTTTTATATGGCTTCTAAGACAACCAATCATATCTGAGGGCTTGCACATTCAAATTTGCATATTGTTGGCTTCATGGCTTCCCAGCCAGCCAATCATATCTGAGGCCTGGCACATCCAAATTTGCATATTGGGGCATTCATGGCTTCTAAGACAACCAATCATATCTGAGGGCTTGCACATTCAAATTTGCATATTGTTGGCTTCATGGCTTCCCAGCCAGCCAATCATCTATGTCATATATCTATAATATTTCATATTTTTATTTTAAATGGTCAACATTTCAAGATTCCCCCATGTCGTGTGAACAAAACGGTCTAAGAATGACTGTTTAGCCCCTGCGGTTTGGAATTTATGGCTGTTTGTTTGAGGGGAATCCTGACTATGAGAAATAGACTGCAAAAATCCTGTCTCTCTCTGTGCTGCATGTGTAAAAGCCTGCACTTGGTGCACCAGGTTTGGGGGGAAAAAGCACACAGCCTCTCTGATTGGTGGATTCAAATTGAGAAGCTCACAGCTGTTTGACTGACCTAGAAAAATGCTGTTAACAGCCCCTGTTCACTTGCTGATGCTGCTGCTGTGTGTGTGTGTGTGTGTGTAAGAGAGAGAGAGAGAGAGAAAGAAAGACACACACACAAAGACCCTTTTTAGGGCAGCATCTCATTGTTGGATAAAAATATAATATATTCAGACTGGTTGCCTGGCATTGACCCTGTCTGTGTGTCTCTCTCTGTACATTTGTGTATCCATATTTGATTTTCTGTGTATCTGGTGATTTGTGTATCCATATTTGATTTTGTGTATATCTGTTGGCTGTTCTTATTTGTTTTTGTTTTTCTAAATGTATTTTTATTTTATTTTTTCACAGGTGAACAAAAATTAGTTTTGAGCGAACTTAACCATGTTCCTTTTTATTCAGCTTGTCATTTTACCTATCCAATATTTTCACTTAAGTTAGTACTATTCTGCTCAATCATAGTATCTGTTCTAAATCATTGTTATTAAGCTATATTGTAGGATTTATGCTAAATCATAGTATTTCTACTATATTATATTTTTCTTTCTAAATATAGCATTTCTGCTATAGAATAGTATTTCTGCTATGTTATAATATTTGTGCTAAACTGGACTATTTGTGCTAAAACATAGTATTTATATAAAATTACAATATTCATAGTATATTACAGTGTCTCTGGTAAATCACAGCATTTCTGCTATGTTGTACTGTTTTTCTAAATCATAGTATTTCTGCAATGTTTAAGAATGTTTGGCTAAATATATTCTTTCTGTTATCTTATACTATTTCTCCTAAATTCTTGTATTTTTGAGAAGTTATCATGTTTCTGGTAAGTTACAATATTTCTGCTAAGTTCTGCTATGCTATTGTATTTCTGCCAAGTATGTTTCCTCTAAGATATTCCAGTTCTGCTAATTTTCTACATTTTAGCAAAGTTCCTTTGCTTCTGCAAAGTTTTTACAATTTCTGCAACTTTTCAGCTTTTTCAGCTAGTTTCAGTAGACAGCTTCAGCTTTAAAGCATCCACACTGCATTTTCGCAGGAAATGCAAATTTTTCTAGTTGTTTTTGTTTTTCTATTGTGGACTGCTGTCCCCCACAATGGAGCTCAGAATTCTATGGACAATGGTATTCTTTATTACATTTTTTACGGCGTCTTTGTCCGGAGAGCGCGTGGAGGTCCGACCTCCCACAGCAGGGATCAGCTGTTAGCCCTCGGAGCCTCCGCTGCCCTGCCTACCGCCGAGCAAGCTAACATCCCCCGCGAGGTGAGGAGGAAGAGACGCGGTACTCGGGCCGGGATCGGGTGTCGCAGTAAAGTTAGGAGGTACCGGCCAGCGATTCCATCTATTATTATGGGGAATGTGAGATCTCTCCCCAATAAAGCAGACGAACTGGCAGCCCTTACCCGACATCAGAGGAGCTACAGGGAGTGCAGCCTGATGTGCTTCACAGAGTCGTGGCTAACTGCGTTAACTCCGGACTCACACGTAAACATGGATGGTTTTCATCTGATCCGGGCTGACAGAACAGCGGAGAGTGGTAAGAAGAGAGGTGGGGGTCTGGCTGTGTTTGTGAACGATAGATGGTGTAACTCTGGGCATTTATCTATCAAAGAGACGCTATGCTGTAAGGACATTGAGCTGCTAGCGGTTAGCATGAGACCGTACTATCTACCGCGAGAGTTTACACACGTGATTATGATAGCTGTGTATGTCCCGCCCTCTGCTAACGCTGCAGCAGCCTGTGAGGTCCTGCACACTGTAACCAGCAGACTCCAAACACAGCACCCTCAGGCCCTTTTGCTGATCTCTGGGGACTTTAATCACATCTCCCTGTCCTCCACTCTCCCCACCTTCACCCAGTATGTTACCTGCCACACCAGAGACAATAAAACATTGGACTTATTGTATGCCAACACCAAGGAGGCATACAGCTCATCACCTCTCCCTCCCCTGGGGGGCTCAGATCACAGTCTGGTTCATCTCCAGCCTGTGTATAAACCTCTGGTACACAGAGAACCAGTAGTGAAACGCACAGTAAGGAAATGGTCGGCAGAGACTGAAGAGGCCCTGAGGGACTGTTTCCATTCTACTGTGTGGGACAACCTCTGCAGCCCCCTGGAGGATGACCTCAACAGCATCACAAACTGCATTACGGATTACATGAACTTCTGTGTGGACAACACCGTACCCATCAAAAAGGTACGGTGTTTTTCTAACAACAAGCCATGGATAAATCCTGAAATTAAGGCTCTCCTCAAGGAGAAGAAGAGAGTCTTTAGATCTGGAGACAAACAGGAGCTGAGAGTTGTTCAGAAGAAGCTGAAATGGAAGATAAGGCGAGGAAAGGAAAACTACAGGAGGAAGATGGAAGAGCAGCTGCAACAGGACAACATCAGAGGGGTTTGGAACAGCCTGAAGACAATCTCAGGACAAAAACCAACCCCCCCGGCTGCAGGAGAGTTGGGGTGGGTGAATGACCTAAATAAATATTTTTAACAGGTTTGATCAACCACCCACCCCTCCCACAGCATCGTCCCCCCTGCTGCAATCTCCTTCATCTTCAGGGACTGCCTGTCCTTCATCTCAGGACTTCACACCTCTCAGCTTCACACCTCCCAGCTCCCAGTCATTACACCCACCCCCGGCTTCTGTGGACTCCAACATACACACCCCTCCCCCAAAATCCACTCTTTCTATCTCAGGATTTCAAGTGAGGAACGAGCTTCGCAAGATCAAGGTGCTGAAGGCTGCAGGTCCAGATGGCGTCAGCTCCAGACTCCTGAGATGCTGCGCAGGTGAACTGTGTGGCATCCCAGGTTATCTGTTCAACCTGAGCCTGTCACTGGGGAAAGTACCACAGCTGTGGAAGACCTCCTGTGTGGTACCGGTACCAAAGACCTCCCATCCCAAGGACCTCAGCAGCTACAGGCCGGTAGCCCTGACATCGCATCTGATGAAGACCCTGGAGAGGTTGGTTCTAAACCATCTGCGCCCCCTGGTGAGGTCTTCATTGGATCCGGTGCAGTTTGCTTACCAGCCTGGCATTGGGGTGGAGGACGCCATCATTCTACCTCCTGCACCGAGCTCTGACTCACCTGGAGAAGCCTGGAAGCACTGTGAGGATCATGTTCTTTGATTTCTCCAGTGCTTTCAACACCATCCAGCCATGACTTCTGAGGGACAAGCTGGAGCTATCGGGAGTGGACCACCACATGTCCCAGGTGGATACTGGACTACCTCACAGAACGTCCACAGTATGTGAGGTCACAGGGCTGTGTCTCTGATACGCTGGTCTGCAGTACGGGGGCCCCACAGGGAACCGTGCTGGCACCATTCCTCTTCACCCTCTACACTGCAGACTTCTCCATCAACTCCCCACGCTGCCACCTACAGAAGTTCTCTGACGACTCTGCCATAGTCGGCCTCATCACAGGTGAGGACGACTCAGAGTACAGACAGTGGACTCTGGACTTTGTTGACTGGTGTCAGCAGAACCACCTGCTGATCAACGCCGGGAAAACCAAGGAGTTGGTGGTGGACTTCCGGAGACGCAGACCCACCACACTGACACCGGTGAACATCCAAGGAGTGGACATTGAGATAGTGGACTCTTATAGGTATCTGGGTGTTCACCTGAATAATAAACTGGACTGGAGCCACAACACTGATGCTCTTTACAGGAAGGGTCAGAGCAGACTCTACCTGCTGAGGCGGCTGAGGTCATTTGGAGTCCAGGGAGCGCTTTTAAAGACCTTCTATGACTCTGTGGTGGCATCTGTCATTTTTTACAGTGTTGTATGTTGGAGCAGCGGTTTATCGGCAGCTGAGAGGAAGAGGTTGGATAAACTCATCAGGAAGGCCAGCTCTGTTCTGGGATGCACCCTGGACCCAGTGCAGGTGGTAGGAGACAGAAGGACTCTGGCCAAAAAAACATCTCTGATGGACAGAGTCTCCCACCCCATGCATGTAAATGTTGCTGAACTGCAGAGCTCCTTCAGTGACAGACTGCTGCATCCTAGATGCATGAAGGAGCGTTTCTGCAGGTCCTTCCTCCCTTCAGCTGTCAGACTGTACAATCAGAACTGCTCCCAACAAACATAGACGTTTACATCTGCGCTGTAACTGCAATAAGTTAACCAACCGATTAGCACTACAACCTGGTCTGCCTCTTATTTGTAGATATTTTTTATTTAATTTAATAACTCTACAATACTCTGTATATAGTAACCATTGTCCTTAATGTAAATATGTAAGAAAAATTGTGTATGTTTCTGTTCTGTGTCCTGTGTACTGTTTGTTTGTATATGTGTCTTTTTGGCTGCTGTTACAACCAAATTTCCCCTTGTGGGACAATTAAAGGATTAAAGGATTATTCTATTCTATTCTATTCTATTCTATTCTCTTTGTAAATAATCTTTTGTGCACCTGGGAGGCCGGCAGAAT